>NC_090284.1:71907244-71974744 GCF_037392515.1 Haliotis asinina | reverse complement strand
TGCTGTGAACTTTCACTGTCTCTCAACCCAACAAAAACAACAACAAGAAGAAGAACAACAACAAATCACTCCTTCAGTAGTTGTAGTGGTGCTGTGAATATTCACTGTCTCTCAACCCAACAACAACAAATCATTCCTTCAGTAGTTGTAGTGGTGCTGTGAACATTCACTGTCTCTCAACCCAACAACAACAAATCATTCCTTCAGTAGTTGTAGTGGTGCTGTGAACATTCACTGTCTCTCAACCCAACAACAACAAATCATTCCTTCAGTAGTTGTAGTGGTGCTGTGAACATTCACTGTCTCTCAACCCAACAACAACAAATCATTCCTTCAGTAGTTGTAGTGGTGCTGTGAACTTTGACTGTCTCTCAACCCAACAACAACAACAACAACAACATTCTAATGAATTACAAATGTATAAGGTTCCAAATCTTTACTCTAAAGGATAGTAATTATCCCAATCAATGGCTTGGCTATTTATGCTTCATCTTCATACTTCGTACCAAACCCAAGTTGCCTGTGAGGCAAGTGCTTGGGCTGGCACCTTTTGTCCTCAAAGTTTTGTACCTAACGTTTGAGAAAACAGTCCTACACTTTAAGATAAAGAAAACTTTCATGACAAATTGATGTTATTTTGGACAAGCATATATTCTGTCTGACAGTGGATATTTCGGATTGTAGGTCAGTTGGTGCTCCTCACCCAGCCGTACCCACGAGACATAGAGGAGCCCCAGATGTATGAATATGTCACTGTGCATGCTGAACTCTCCTCAGCCGATACCAATGATCAAATGTCAGATTTCTCGGTAAGTTAGGCCCTTTCAAATGGATTTTCATAGGATTCCTTTCTGTTGATCACAGATATACTATTACAATAAAATGCAGTGTACTTAGTGTTTTTAATAATCTGAAAGATAAGTAGATGTGATAAAAAAAAATAATCTTAACCTTGAATTATTATGTTTAGATGTCATTAGTTTTTCTGTGTAATGACTATTAAATTTCTGTTTTTGTCATATGATGATCTATAGCAATTTTTTTACTGACTTTGTGATATTTACTGTTGCCAGTGAAAACAGCCATTGTCATTTTAGTTTTCTTCTGTGTTTGTGTTTTAAAGGCAGACAGATCTTTAGAGCAAGCAATAACACGTAATTCTTTACCAAAAGTATCAGCTGCTACCATTTTCTTTAGTTAATCTTGAAGACTTGATGTTGTTCAGTTTCTATTATATGTGTTGCCTTAAAACTGTTTATCATTGTAGATCAACTCAAAGGAAGGTTTCCTTACCAAGATAGGAGCTCACTTCAAGGTACGGAATACAAAACATGACAAGGAAATGTTCTTTTTTCTTTTCTTGTATGAATTTATATGTTTCAATAATGAAATTCCTGTAATAGATGTTTCGAAAGTCACAAATACCAGAGGATACAGTAAGATGGGTAGCCCAGCAGACTGCAGCTCCCAATAAGTCTGAGGAAAAGGTGTCAGGGCTCATCTAGAAGGTTTTGTAAGGGCTTGATACTGACCCTCTGTATACCCTTAAAAGAATCATGAGTTTAACTTTGAGTCAGAATGATATTGACAAGAAATCTCTTATATTGTGTAGCAACAAAGTACAATTTCTATTTTAAATATTCATGCCTTTAATTCAAGTACTAGAGTACTACATGTTATCACACTTTGATATTCTTGTATTTGTTTTGTCAGACGTGGAGGACTCGGTGGTTTGTGCTGCAGAAAAATGAGTTGAAGTATTACAAGCAGAATACAGACAAACACCCTATAAGAACGCTTGACCTCAAACATTGCACAGAGTGCAGCCGTGATTTTTCTCATAAAGACAAGCAGTATGTGTTCAGGTGAGGTTAGTTCAGCCTACACATGTAAACACATTATGTCTTAAGTTGAGCATCACAAATAGCTGACTGCTGAGTTGCCTCTATACAAGTGACATCTTAGTGTTACAACTACTGAAAGATGAAGTGCACAGATGGCCTAGACCTCAAGGTGTTGTAAGTCAGTATGCAAGGTTATGACTGAGGTACTGTCAGAAATAGAAATAAAAACTGTGTTTAGGCTGTTACTCTCTGTCCCTCAAATAAACACAACTGCAAATAGGATATGTCAAAATTACTCACTTCAGCCTAATGGGCATTTGGGGGGATGCTTTAGAGGATATCCAGAAAAGCATATTTACTTGTAAAATCGGGCTGAAAACAATAGATCAGACTCTAGATGGCAATTAGGCCCCTCAACCAGGTATTGTGACAGAAGGCCGACTCACCTGGCATGAAATGCTGCAAATTTGCACAAGGGGTCAACTCAAAGACATTTTGTGCTTTTTCATGGGTGTTGAATATGTGTCATCTATTGATTAACATCTTAAATGCAGTTTTATGTTAAGGTATGTAAGATTGACAGGACTGGATATTGTTAAATATGTTAGGACATGCCGTGTATTTCCGTACTTTAATTCCGCTATAGGGGTATTATATCTCAGCTGATATCACCTAACCCCCAGCATGAACCCAACCATCGTCTGCTTCATCCATCCGAGTTTTGACACCTCCTACGTGGGTCATGTTATAGTGATAGAGAAACACCATGGTTTCAGCATGAAAGTTATGATTTCTTACATCAGCTGTAGTTTATAATCAAGCTAGTCTAATTTCAAAATGGGCATTTTTAAAAGTGTAATAATACAATATCATCACACACTAATTTGCATAAGGCATGGTCTTTTCCAAATAAGTTACTTTCGACTTTGAAAAAATCTGATATTGCTAATTTCTGCACTGTAAAGTCTCTCCTCAAAAAATTCCTTTTTCACTTTTTTCCCTGCCACTGGAACTGAAGTTAGACTGAACTTACTCTGACAGGTATTTCACACTTTTGCATATCAGCTGTAGAGTCATAGAGATAGAGATATTCATGAAAAAAACAGTATTTTCTATTTCTGACAATACTATATATAGTATACATCTGTGACATACTTGACTTAGCCCTTTACTCTCACATTAAACTGACAGAAAGTCTTAATGAAAA
Organism: Haliotis asinina; assembly: GCF_037392515.1. NCBI lineage: Eukaryota > Metazoa > Mollusca > Gastropoda > Lepetellida > Haliotidae > Haliotis > Haliotis asinina. The sequence continues at coordinate 71,971,693 of NC_090284.1, read as the reverse complement.
CTAGTGTCCAGACCAGTGATAAAACACAAACCCACTCACTGACTTCCACTATCCATGGAACATGTTAATTCAGGTGATTGTTATCTACCTAGCAGCTCAAAGACCTATCCGTTCAAGAGGAGGGTAAAAGAGTTGCCCACTGTATGGGTTACAATGACATCCTTCCATGTTTTACATACACATAGAAATCTTCCTAAGAAGAGGATTATTTGTGTTTATGTGATCTTCATTCAGTACTTAATGCTTCTTTTATTGTTGTCCAGGTTGAAGTTTGACTGGCGGACATTTTACCTTTATGCCACATCAGAGCAGGAGATGAATGAATGGATGAAAGTGATCAACTGGAGGCTTGTGAGTGTCTGTTTCTTGATGTAGAACTGTACCATCACCTCCATCTTGAATGTATTCCTTGTCACTTGAGGTAGTTATGTACCATCACCTCAATCGTTCCTCGATGTAGTTCTGTACATCCATTCCATCTTGAATGTATCCCTCATCCCTTGATGTAGTTCTGAACTATCACCATCTTATCATTTGACAATGATATTTTTGTCTACATAAATAATTTGTTCTTTATTCCAGAAACCAAGGACATAAAAGGTGCAGGTTTCAAGGAATGGCTTACAGCTTGAGTGGACTTTGTTGTGAGACGGCATCATTAACTAGTCATCTGCTGATACAAGGAGGGTACTGCCGGTCAACTGTGACCTCTCCTGCGCCTTGAAGCATTGTTGTGGGCTTTATGGCTACATATGTTACCATGGTGACACGAGTTTCCTACTCTCCATTACCATGATTATGCAGCATACTGTATGTTTATTATATTACGTTAAATACCTGGACACATTTTCCACTAAAATGTTTGCTCCAGATGTGAATTCTCAAGAGGCTGAAATTAACCAATCCAAATATACCCTTTCTTAACATTCATTTGTATGTTATTATTATTACTAGATGTTTGTAAAACATATCCCCACAACTATTATGTGCTCAGTGTGCTGATTGTGTGTGAATCCTTGATATATTAAACACAGTCAGAATGCTGTTTATACTGGAGAACTTTTGGCATGATCACCTGGACAGGGGATGGGTGGTCCAAATGCTTCAAGATGTTCCCAGATTAACCATGAAACAAAGCAAGTCTGCTACTGGCTTTTAAGTCATTGAAGTAAAACTGTGGCATATGGTTAAAAATATATTGCATCATGTCATAACTGGTCTCAGAATCCGGCAGGAAATTGATCAAGAGTCTATAATAGTACAGTGGAGATACACTGTATAACTGAGTTTAAGCGTCTGCAAACTCAAAATATTAATTGTATTTTATGTTGTGACTTTTCCTATTCATTTTGTAAGCAGATATCTGGGATGATACGTAATGTGAGAGATTTGTATGTGATGATTGAAAAGTTTAGAATACAGGAGTGTACTTGAAATCAGCAGTTGATTACTGTCTGCCTTGATGTTTAAGACAGGTTTTGCCTGCCATCAGTCTTAGTGGCCTGCCACCTTTGCTTAATGAAATCTGGATATATAGAGTAACATGGTCTGCAGTGAACAAAGTGGGTTATGTAGGCTGTATAGACCGCTTGTTTGACAGTGTTATTGTTGTTGTCACTTTCACTTCCTTAACACTGCAATACACTGATCGATCACACATCAGGAACACTGGTTTACTATACACTTTTGCATCTTCTTCAGGATATGCATAAAATACTACCTTACCATATTGTGTGACACACTGGTATGGAACAGTATGTCATGATTCCCCACATACTCATGTGATGCTGTCTAAAATATTCTGGTATGTGATACATTTTGATATACAGGTACTTGTTGGCTGTACACTGATACATACCCTTACATGCAGTGATAATGTGTCGGTACAATACAATTCATTCTTTATTTTATAATGTTTATATATTTATTTATACAATGGTATGGCTTGTAGAATAATACTGTTATGGTATACTGTTATAACACACCTATGATACGCTGGTATAACATCGTTATGGTATCCTATTACAGAACTGTTCTGGTATACTGGTGTATCACTGCTATGATATGCTGATATAACATTGTTATGGTATGCTTGGACATCACTGCTATGATATGCTGATATAACACGGTTATGGTATGCTGGGACATCACTGGTATGATATGCTGGTAAATGCTGTTATGGTTTGCTGTTATGAGATTGTTATTGTGTACTATTATATATCATCACCATCACTGGTATGATATGCTGGTACATCACTGTTGTGGTATGCTGATATAAAATTGTTACGGTATACTTGTATATCACTTGTATTATATACTTGTATGATATTGTTTTGATAATGCAGTGTGATAATAAAATAGTAAAATAGACTGTTATATTCTAAGGTATACTGCGATGGTGTTGCTAATAGTGTCCTTCTTACTAAATATAAACATGTTTATGTAGCTAAATATGTTATGTAACACTGTGTAAGTAGTATAGGGAATGATAGTCCGAAAACACTTTTCAAAACCCCCTCTAAAAAGCCTCATTTAGTAAATGAGGCTTTGGTGGGACCCTTAGCTCTTGATATTATTGCCCCTACTACAAAGCCACGCCATCACGTTTACCGTGACTTGGCAGGCGGTAACACTGTGCCGTACGGTACGATCAATAATTCTTCTCTTACAAACCCCCTACCCGGCCCATCCCTCAAGTAGTATAAGTTAGGTTCGTCGGCTTTCATATCCACTTTATCTATGTTGTAAGTTTTGACCGACCATATAGGATCGGTGGCTCGCTTACGGCTATCGCCCTCGTGTTCCCCAGGCTGGTATAGATACCTAACTAAGGCCCTATCTGGTATCTGTTTCTCCTTTCCACGCAATGGAGCAGACGACTCTGCTAACACTGATTTTAGTTTGATAGCGTCTGCCGGTTTCTTACCAGTGAGCCGGGTTACTTCATGGTTGATTGCCGACACCACCTCGGGTAACCTCGCTACCCATTCGGTCGATCGTTTTCCAGTGGTTGTCATTTCCCTAGCATATTGATGGCCGAACAAGCGCTCAGCCAAAGTCCTATTAAATCTCTCAACTATAGCTTGGCTGCGATGGGCTCCGGCCGTGCCACGTCTGACCTTTGTATCGTGTTTGGCTAGCAGTTGTGAAACGGCACCCATGAACTCCCGTCCTGGATCAACTTGCAGCTCTGTTGGCCAAGTCAGCGGGCTGCGTTTGTATATGCGTTCTAATCCTTTGGCTACTTTGGCCGAATCTTTCGTGGTCAAGGGTTCGGCTTCCTTGTAACGACTGGCTACGTCCACTACGGTTAAGGCATACTTGTACCTCTTATCATGAGGTAGGAACAGTAGGTCTGCCTGGTGAATGCTATTAGGTATGTTAATTCCGAAACTCCTTCTAGGTACGTAGCGTGACGCCGGCAAATAGATCTGCCACAGGGCTTGTTTTTCAAGCCACGCTTTGGCTTTCTCTGGTGATACTCGTGCCATTTTAGATAGCTTATCTACTGCGCTAGCTCCTTTCCAATATCCACGCGGGCTGTAATAAATAGCCTCAAATTTTTTCATGTCCATACGCGTATGTGTTTATACCATCAATAGCTATCCAACGTTTCGTGTCCATAGGTGATAGGGACGTCTTGTTTATAGTCAGTCCGTATATCTTATGTCCATCACTTCTAAGCGTGTTCATCTTATGTCTAAAGGTACGGGTCTTGAACAGGGCCTCCTTGAATCTGGCGTGTTTGATGTGTTGTTTCACCACATACTTCTTAACCCCTTTAGCTTTTCGGATCTCACTATTGTCGGCTTTCAATATGGAATACATCTTAGGCCTCAAACCTATGTACTCAGCTATTGGCGTGCCAGCACACTCGTCCTTCATCTTACCTAGGACCTTTTTATTTACCGTGCTGTGTATAGTATGGGTCTTAGGATAGTCGCTGGTGTCGTATAAATCGAGGTGTTTCCCCATGTCCTCGTACACGTCCTCGGTTCGAATCTCCATCAGCAGGGAATCCGTGTCAGTGTACAACACTTCGCACCTGTCGCCGTACTGTTTCTTGAGCTCATTGTAGTAAAAGTCGTACATCAGGTGTTTGGATAAATCGAGGATACTCATCCCAACGTAAACAGGTCGGTTGAATTTTATGTGACTTTTCTTCATGTGTATGGCAACTAGGTCGTCTGTGAATATTTTATTACGGTTGAATGCCGGACTGGCTATCAATTTCCTGAGCTTGTCTTCCTCACTAGATCTAACCAGTTTCACGGTTACGCGTTTCCTCAGGTTTTCCATAGTCTTACCAAACACCGAGTTGTTCATGAGCTTGTAGAGATTTTTCTCAAAATCACTGGTGGCTTTTTTTCGTAGGTCTGTGTTCATTCTGATGTAGGGCTCCATCCATGGGCTCTGGTCGAACATGAGCACCCTGTGTATTTTGGTCAGCCTCATACCCAATGACAGGTACAGCTGTAGGTTGCGATAGTGAACTATGTACTTGGTCTTATTCATTAAGTTAGGCACGAGTTTTTCAACGTCCGCCACACGACCACCTGACAAGTTATGTTGGTACTCAGACATCCAGTCTGTGTTAACTTTCATACGTTCGGGTGCAAGGGGATAGCTGTTGTGTGATGTGTGTAATTCCTTGGGATACTCTAAGTCAACTTCGAGGATATACCCTTTGTTCGAATCTGGTGCAATGCTCATAACATCAACGTTTGGTACCCATTCGAATCCTCCTGTAGGTAGATACTGACTCATAGCCCAGCCGTACAGGTTATTTGCGTCGAGGTAGAGAATGTGATTGGTTGGTTTGTTAGGATCGTAACCTTTCATGTATTGATTATTTGCTTTCGCGTATCGTTTGGATGCCATGGAAATCCCACCTCGCAAGCCTTTCTCAATGAATAGGTGCATGTCGTAATCTGTGAGCAATTCTAAATTAACTCCTGTCTTTTTAAGCAAGGCGTCCCACGACAGACCTGGGCTGGTGTAATACCATGCGGGGTCGAGTTTATACTGCTTTAAACAGGTCCGCCTGAACGTTTCAAACACGTCGGCTAACAGCAGTACATCTGTCCTCAAGTACAGGTCGTGATAATCGCCAAGGTTCTTACAACCCAGTTTATTCCATACGTTAATCGCGTGTGAGTAATCGTCTCGTGAGACGGACGCTTCATTCAGCTTGCTATAAAAGCAGTCGATAGGAGGTAGTCTGGTCTCTGTGAACTTAGCCCAACTATCCATGTACTCATATGGATATACACCCTTCCTCATGAGCAGGTGTCTAGTCTCGGCGTCTGTGTATCGATCTGTGATAGGGAAGGTATTGTTGGCCTTGACCAGACTGTCGAGTGACGACAGGAGGAATTGAAACGAGTCAATGAACCTAAGTCCGTTTAAGCTGAAGGAGATGTATCTCTCCATGTTGTTTGGGATGCACGATATATTACCATCGATTTTCGCGATGGCCTGCATGATCAAGTGAGAGTCGTATCCTCTCAAGTTGTGAAAGACAACGGGGATGTTTATTGTCTTAGGGTTGATTTTAAGCTTGAGGTTGCACGCGTTGTGAGCGGCGCCTCTATACTTACCAGTTATGTGGCAGTGATCTCTCACCGAATCACCGTTAAGTGGTGAGTCGCACACGTGACAGTTAGTGCTACTGGCGTGAGCTAGCATGTCGGCTCTGGTCATACGCATTGGAGCGATTTTATACAATGCATTCCTAATAATTTTTTCTTCCTCCTGCAAGCACTTTAGAAACCTTTCAGCCGCGTCAGGACCCCTATACACTACCGGAGCTTTCGTTTCCCCATCACAACGGACGACAATGTATCCAAACGAACAGGCTTTATGCTCTTGTGTTTTGTGTGTGAAACTCCCACTAGTGGATGATTCCCCTACAATTAAGGCTTCGAAGTCGGCGTATATAATATAAGGCACAGACATTTGATTCTTGTGATTGTCGAATTTTAGGATATTTTCACCTTCCTTAGGCATGTCGACTCGTATGGCCGTCTGCCCAACACCTTGGCAATCCTCCAGGTGGGATTCTAATAAATCGGCCCGACTGAAACAGTGTAGGCATCGTACACAAAAGTGTTTTTCCCCAACGTGTTTCGACTGGTCGTGCAACAACCGGCTGAGATGTTTTATCCACGTGTAGTGATACTTTTCACCTTTTTGAATCATGAATAAATTAATAACTTGACAATCCTTCACCGGGCTGACCCTGTGTATTATTGTTGTATTACCTTCGTGCCCAAAGACATTTATAGCCAGATTATTCTGTTTTTCTACTTTAGTGATCTGGGATATTGGGGTGGGTTCATCTATACCATCCCAGTTGAGCCCATCGTCCTGTGGATAATTAGAAGGCCTGTTCGGATTAGTGGCAGCTGGAAATAAGGCTGACCTGATAGATAACCTCAAGCAATCGTTTCCTCTATTCTTAACGTTTACTATGGCTTGTTTGTTCTTATAGTAGGGAGGCAAGGCTAGGTATGACCCACCTCTGAACGGCATGTATTTAGCTATATCTAGATAGACATTATCGATTTTATCTACAGCCCACCCGGACCCCATGTGTGTGTAGCGTTCTAGGTATTCTCGTATCTGCTGAAAACTATTATCGATTGATGTGTCAATGGTCTCTGCATGTGTGACGACCTCTTGTTTGCCTCGGAAGTAAGGTTGAACATACTCAGTGGTACTCCCAACCTGCTTATCGAGCGACATTTTCACTGTGATCTGAAACTTGATACTTCCTAGATTATTTAGTTCCTGGTTGACCTTATCAGCTATCAGAGGCTTAATATCTGTAATGTCTATGTTTCTATCAATGTGCATGCGCCAACCTCTCAAATAATTGCCTACGGCGTGCTCAGTGCGCACAAACTGTAGGTCAATAGCTCTATTCTGTCGTAATAATTCTACAAGCTGTGGTTTTCTCATACGAGAATACCCGCCTAAACCCAAATCGTGTGCCTCGGCTTTCAGTTGTTTTACAGTTGGACGTGCTACAGGGGTATGTGATAACAATGTGGTTAACCCGGCTTTCCCCAATTTTGAATAACCCGTGTATCCAAGCTGTTTCGCTTGAGCTTTTAACTGTTTTACCGTAGGAGGGACTTCTAAACCTAGTAATCTCAACAATGCTGGCTTCCGCATTCTAGAATACCCGATAACACCTCTCTGTTTTGCGACCCTCTTGAGCTCGCGCACAGTAGTCATTGTGTTTACACCTAAGAGAACTAATGTCTAATTGGTTCACAGTAAGGGGAGGTAACTCCTCCACTCTTGATAAAAAATATTTTATTTCTTGTAATCACTTATTAACCAAACTCGGTTTGTTGGCCACAATTCTCGTAAGTCTTCCAACAGCTTGTGTGAATCTATGTAGGCATCGATCAGTGTTTGGTTATTTGATAATAATTCGATTAACCCGGCTCTCCCCAGGTTTGAATAACGCCGGCATCCAAGCTGTTTTGCTATAGCTTTTAATTGTTTTACCGTAAGATAGGCTTCCATATTCAAGAATGTATAGTAGACATGTTTACACCTAAGAGAACCAATCTCTAATTGGAGTCTATCTTGAGCAGTCGCCTACGTTCTTTTATGTAGCCTTTTTTATTCTCGTATATGAGTTGATGTCTGACTACGTTCGCTCCGTGAGCTTTACATAAACAGTAGTGTCCTTTAACCCCGATACCACACACAGAACACGTGTAGTTAGGACTTCCCATATGGAAACAACAGAACCCCTGATTCCTGCATTTCCTACCACAGGCCTCGGTCTTCCCCATAAGTATATATTCGCATCGGTATGGAGCGGGTCTCATGTTTACTTATATAGGTATTTTAGTTTAATTGCTTTGCAACCAACGCAGTAGCTGCTATACCCAACACTATGAAGCCCAGTTCACGATTCATTTGTCCCTTGGATGGTGTGTAGTACTGAGCGAGTGTGGGTTTATTGAGCGGTTCCAATTGTTTACCAGTTAGTAGATAGTATTCTTTCATTGCTTCATCGACATCGTTGAATGTTTGAACGGCATGGTTTTCACGCGTGAGTTGTTCGTTAATAAAATCGATCCTCTGGAGGCGTTTTTTAGCGTACTCGGCCTGTGCTCTTTGTAATTTCTCAGTAGCGAGATCGTGTCGCTTCCTTTCTTCCTGTATTTCAGCCGCGTGATCATCTCGTAGTTTCGAGAAGAGGAAATTACTTCCGGAAAATGCCAGGGCATTCACTAACGCCCCACCGACCATCATAGCTATCGTGGCCATCCCTATATTTATTTCATTATATTATCAGGTATGATCCCTTGTTTTACTAGGATGTCTTTTGTGGCCATCGCCATACCAAGGTTCATTATGAGCATACCCATATCCTGCAGGTTGAAATCTAGCTTGATAGTTGGTTGTTTAAGCACCATTTTAGTCAACCGAGCGTACCCTACGGCTAGACTAGCGACCACTGTGGCGTGGTATGCGTCGTTGACGAACGTTTTCCCCTCAGACATTATGTATATGATATAAAATATTAAAATTATAACATGATATGCGGATCTACCATGGGGGATACCCCCACACCCCCACTGTTCTCACTGTTGGGTTGTGGCTCACTGTGGGAGGTGTATAACCATGTTATAACCACGGCAGCAGTTACGCCTACAGCCAATAACAGTCGGGTTGGGTTGGCCACTTTATGTTGGTTACACCACCGTTTTTTACCGGCAGCTACTCTCTTAGGATTCTTCTGCCTGGTTACTGTTGAAGTGGTCTCCACTGTTGGGGGTGGGGTCTCCTCCACTGGGGTCTCCACCGTCACCTCGGGACTCACTGGTTCCGTCACCTCGGACATCTATACTATTATTATTATTCTTTCTCTCAAATTGGCAATGTTTTGCCGTGATAATCGCCGCCGTCACTGGAGCCAACAACATACCATATTTATGGTACAGCCCGCAGCTGATAGAGCTCACGGCGTGTTCGATAAAAGGGTCTTTATCTAGGTCCTCCCACAGGTAAAGTCGGCGCTCTGGTGGAATGGGAAGGAATTGTGATACAATACCGGTGTATATCTGGGTCATAGCCGATCCTATTGTCTTTGTCATTTCTGCTCCGAGCCGGGCCTCGTATCTAGCGTACAGCTTATCGATTTCTTCGGCTGACATTTTGTTAATTTTATCTGGAGTGTAGTCTCCAAAGTAATGTTTGGCTTTACCACCAACAGCCAATGCCACCAGTTTCTCTCGCTTGGGGGAATCCCCAGTTGGGGAACCCTCCACAGACAATTGTTCGAGTAATTCCTCACACTCCATCTTATAATATAACAAGTAAGATTTAGTTTTAACTATATAATACCCGATGCAGACAAAACACAGAGAAATGAAAGTTAAGTTGCACACGACAAATACTTCAAATATCATAGCTATGCTTAGCATTTGCTTAGCTTTGCTTAGCTTTGCATAGCTTTAGCTTAGCTTTGCTTAGCTTTAGCATACTATATATGCTACTGGTTGGTCGGTCTTTAGAACGAGCTTAGCGTGTTTAGTTTCAGCGAGCTGTTTCTTCACCCGTTCCCGTTCTAATTTACTCATCACATCGTTCTCTCTCAAACACTCCTCGAACGAATCCCTGTCCTTGCAGTGAAATAAGGCCACCCATCGCGTCTGCTCCCTGAGGTCTTTCAACACCGAGTTGAACTTCTGCGTTAGCACCCAGACGCTGTGATTTGCATGCCGGCCGGAGAAGGCCAGGTACGATAGCATGTCTCTCTTTTTTGTTATCTCGCGATTAGCGCTGCAGTCGTCCAGTATGAACAGCGTCGGTTCCCCTTTAAATTTCTCGTGAAGAGCTTTCAACCAGTCCTGCAGGCGTGTTCCAGGGTCGATTTTGTGTACGTCCGGGTCCGTCATCACCCAAGGTCGCGCGTACGTTTTATTCATGCTCAGAGTAGGGCATATGATAACGATGTTATCGAACACATCCTTGTAGTAACCCTCCAACATATCCAACACGAAAACGGTCTTCCCACAGCCAGTCTGCCCGCATATGATAGCGCAGTGTGGGTCAGTGGGTAGGTGGGGCAGTTTATTGTTGGGGGGTGTGGGGGGGTACCCCCCATCAGTAGATGGCTTGCACGAATCTCCCATTGTCTATATTAAGTTGCGCGTCCATAATTACGTACAGATATAATTTCAACTTACCAGCGGTTTGAGCCTTCTTAGTAATCTGGATGGTTATCCCTTCGCTACCGTTATCTATACGGCGCCCGCTACCGTGCAGTTTATCATCATCCGTGGATCGCATGTCCAACCATAAGGCATACTTGGTGGTCAGGTATTCACCGATCTGCACGGAGCCGAGGTCCAGGTCCTTTGTTATGTAGTCCCCCACTGGTAGCTTTTTTATCTCATCCCACTGCTGGTGTGGCCTCATACCATGACTGAACAGCTGGTTGGGCACGCCCTCGATGGTAACTTCCACCTTTTCAATCTCGGGGTTGAAAAACTTCTCGCTGTCCCTCCGGAATGGATCATAATCCTCCACGGGGACGACCAGGATACCTTTCATCGATCGCGCCGGCACGTTCAGGTTGATATTCCACACAGTGTCGCTCTTATCTCGCACGACTGATCTATGCCTCAGTACGCGATCGTATAGGATAGCCATCTTCCCAGAGTACTGGCTTCGAACCTGCCTGGCCAGCTCCGGGCTAGTGACCATGTCGAACTCCAGAGAGATGTTGTCTATGGCATAACTGGCCTCATCACCGTTCGGCGTACGCACTACTTTACTATAGTCGTTAAACGTGAGCTCGTATTCGAGCCTATCACCCAGTGCGGCCTGGTAAAACGGCGCGTGTCCCGTGAGCAACTCGAAGTCGAGCGGCACGCAGAATCGATTCCCGTATGCTAGAGCGATGGCCTTTTCACCGTCCGATAGCTTGTCTTGCTGGTCTGTCGTGAAGACGTATCCTATGCGCGCCCGGGTTGATTTGCTGATACCCTGGTACACATCATTGACTCGTTCTCTCTCGCTTTTCCAGAGATCCTTGTAGCAGTGAAACACGTCGCTGTCGTCGATGCTCAGCACCTCGTTACCGCTTATCTTGACGGTCGTTTTCTTGATGATAGCTCGCCCCACGTTCCGCACTAGCTCGCGTTTATCGTTGACGGAGGTCAACGTGATATTGAACGCCAGTCGAACAGTGCCTGGTACAATGAGGTCATTCTCACCAAGGTTTGGAAATCTAACCAGCAGAGTTTGATTCTGGTCTATCTTGCTGGGATTGTTGGTGATGGTCACCGACTGTCGCACGGCTCTGGCACCTAATGGCTCTCTCAATCTTCTGAAAGGATCTAATTTTCTACCGTACATTGTTATATAAATGAAATATATTTTTAATACTAATGGATGAAGACATACCTATGGATGATATGTGGGACGATAGTGCCCAGGCATTCAATGATGACCAGGAGACCTCATTCTCGCAAGGTGACGAGCTCCTTAAAGGCGCCGTCGACGATTATTACAACGCAGTTGAAAATAAATCCAAACTCAAGCCGTTGGGAAGGAACTATTCCGATTTTACCCTCAGCAATGGCACGCTGCGTTTGAAGTCTCGCCCGGAGATCGATCTCATGAATAAACGCACTAGAGAACCGCTTGCTTTATCAACATTAGCCGGTAAACATGGAAGTCAGTTGGTCCAAGATGAACTAGGTTTCATAGATTACGGTGGCGCGCGACCTAAGCAGTATCCTCCGAAGTTAGTTCAAGGTCTGGAAGGTATCAGGGACGCCACATCAGATCAAAACATGACTTATGATATTAAAAAGATGTTGGTTGACTACGAGAACGAACCCTTTCCGGGGCTCGAATTTACCGTTCGGGAACTGAGGGGGTTGGACCTGTTGATGCAAACCATTCGTGGTCAGCTCTGGAAAAGCACAGCCAAAATGAGTGAGATAGACGACCACATCGCCTATGAAAAGAAAAAACTCGGTGAAACTGAGGACGAGTCTATGAAAGCCACCATTGAGGAACGAATACGTAATTTGGAAGATGAAAGGCAGACCTGGTTGGAGACAGCGTCCGGTTACAAAGAAAAGCTTAGATCCCAGGTCAGCCGTATACGGGAAACCATCAATCAAGTCCTCCACCGAGACACCACGTTAGCAGACAGGATTCGGATATTGTTCCGGGAGCAAGGGATCACCATCGCCAGCATTCTGACTGCATTGGGTTTTATCATATCAACCCTGGTGGTGTCACTAACAGGAGGTACCCCTGTGGGGCCTGCCGGTGGGGGAGTTACCCCAGGCGGTGGTGGTGGTGTTAAAGACTGGATTAAAAAACTCGGGGAAGGCCTAGCTAAACTGGCTGGTAAAGCCGCCGAAGCCCTTCCCGGCATCCTGGGTAGCATCGTCTCGTGGTTGTTGAGCGCTCTGTCTAAAACTGTCATGTGGCTCAGTCAAAACCTGTGGGCAGCCATCGTCGCCGTGGCGGGTCTGGTGTACGTAGCGGCTAAGAAATCTTTAACCAAATAAGTCCCAAAGTTACCCCGCCAACCACTAGGGCTGTTTTATTATCAATATGCTGCTGATAGGTAGTGGAAACCCCCACACCCCCAGGGGGTACCTCCACATGAATTTTAGGCTCCGGAGGTGGCGCAACTATACCCGTTTCACGTGGTGGGATGTGTGGGATATGTGGGGTGTTAATATTGGGGTTGATACCCAACTTTTGGTCCGCCGTGGCTATGACTATTTTGTTGTTATAACCCACCACTTTTTTTATTCTCAGTTGCATATCACTCGGAGCCATGTATAACCCCACGCCGAACACGTAATTGACTTTCGATCTGGCGTATTCTAACACATTTTGGTAACGGTCGATAGCCCTCGGGAGATCAACTGGTGAATTGATAGCATCATCAACGTTGGAAACGAATTGTGTCTGAGCGTCGTAAGCAGTTCCCTTACCGAGGATGTTAGAACGCGTCATCGACTGCGCACCCAACAGCGCCCACACGTACGTTCGAATCGAGTCGTTCAAGCGTATTGTACCAGCACGAGTGAATCCTTTCGATGTTTTTGAGATCATTTTAGTCCAGGCTGTGGCTGCATCAGGACTGGTTTGCTTTATACAGCTGACATGGATCTTTTCATTCGTTGTGGGGCCTGTAAATGTATGACGGTGTGGGTTGTATGAACCATCTTTAGAACCGGCATAATATTTTCCGGACCTGTAGAAGTACACGAGAACTATACCGAGACCATGGTTCACACCAGGAAGGCGAAAGTCTTTATTCGTTGGAATCTCAAACTCCCCACAAATACGTTCATAAACGCGTCTATCATAGGGGTTATTCGTCATACTCCACGCTTTATCTTGGGGAAGAGGAGCACTTATTTCCTTCAATATTCGTCTCGTTTGATAATAAATATGAAACAAAATAACCGCCTTACTCAGTTCGTCTATACCGTAGTCTGGTTTCACACCCGACCCTGTCGTCGCACACCACACAGCAAAGTTGAGTTGGTTCTGCCAAAACTGCATTGGGTTTTGATTCCAGTTTACCACCGCCTGCGCGTTATTAACGGACACGACATACTTTTCAAAGATATCAATAAAGGTTGTTTTAAACCCCGTACCATCTGCATTCACCACGATTTTCAAGTGTGCTAAATCCATATTATATTATATAATTTATATATTATAATATGTACATAACACTTCCAGGAATAACTAGCGGTGAGGCCGTTCAGCTGACGCACGCGATCGATAACACGTCAGGTCAACTCGAAGTCGCACTCTGCGATATCACCTACCTACCGCAATGGACTAACATTAATATCAGCAACAATAAGCTGTTCGTCAGTGGAACTCGCAGTCAAATAACTGACGGCTACTACAGCGTGTGCTCGCTAAACGACGAGGTCTTCAAACCCCTGGGAGCCGAACTCAAGATGAACGACTCAAACGGCACAGTGGTGTTAATCAACAATGGAATAAACCCTTTGAGGCTCGGCCGACCATTAGCAAGGATGCTCGGTATGTCTCCTGACGAGATAAAACCAACAACAACCGTCACAGGCACGAAGTTACCCGACCTAGTACCGTACCGAGAGCTGTACATTCATCTCGATCAGGTGAGCACAACGTATAACATTCAAGGAGGTCACCCTTCCACTATATTGAGAGCAGTGCCGGTGAAAACTGAGAAATTCAACGACGGTAGAACCGAGTCATTTTCACCACGGCAGTATAAGAGATTAACCCAGGGCAACATACCTGAGCTGACAATATCGGTGTTAGATATAAATCATAATCCTGTAAATATAGGATACCTCAGCTTAACGCTTCACGTAAAATGACCAGCGCACAAGGACCCGGAGTGAAAAAATGCGTCAATATCGGGATCTCCGACCTCGGAGACACACGCGGTTTCGACGCTCCCGGAGTAGATGGTAAAACGTACGCCTTGCAACTGAAAAACAACATTTACAAACGCGTTGAAATCTCCTCCGGTGGAGCCCTAAGCGATGTAGTAGATACCACAGGAGCAACAGTCAACACTAAGTACGCCCTCGTCAACACCGGTGATGACAACTGGAGAATATACCCATCATTCGGAGGTAAACTGTTCGACTTAGACGATGTTGAGAGAACTACCATCAAAAAGAACCGGCCATATAAGCTCACCTTCACTGAAGATAACAAGTGGGTGTTCGTACCCAATTACGACGACAACTGGTTTCTCAGTATTAAGCTCTTCTCCCCATACGTGTTCACTGATAACAAAGACCACTACCTAAACAAAATTGTGAACCATGGATTCCTGCTCGTGGCTTACATCCCAACTCAGAGACGTAGCGTAGTCGTCAGCCCAATCAACAATTCACCATTCCACATGCTATCGAGTAAAACGGGTATACAAAACGTGTCATTACAGTTGGTGTCTGAATTCGAAGGCGTGGACAAAGTACTAGATGGTATACCATCAAATACAACACTGGCCATCAAAGTCTACCTAGGGGAATCATCGGGGGATAACGTCGAGATCGTGAAGGGAGTCAAACTAGGGTGGGAGAAACGACACAAGGATGAAATTTGCGCCGTTTACGTGCGGGTGGGTGTCGGCTCCAACACCAGTCTGCAGGGTGTCAACGTGATCGTGGAAAACAAGATATCACTAACCAAGATCTTCCTACCTAACAACATACACTTTATTAGTATGACTTTAATCCCTGAATTATTAACAGAAAACCAGTTGGAAATTATATAATAATATTATAATAATGACTAGTCATCATCCCAACACTACACTTAACGACCTGGGAGATACAGAGGGATTCGATCAGCCTGGTGAGGAAGATGAATTATACATCCTGCACTTCAAAGACAACGTGTACAAACGGGTGTCGTTATCAGATTTTAAAGAACCCAAATGGTTGCTCAACTTAACAATCGCCTCACCTTATATCATATTTAACGAAGATGGTATTTCTATCTCTGAGATTAAGAACAACGGTACCTGGTTCTCAAATTTCATTCCGCATGGTTTATCAAATCCAGTATATAGGTGGGGCGGGAAAAAAAATATGTTACGGGTAAGAGACAAATTAACAATTGGCAGTGATGGGGGGGATGTTATTATAAGCTCCAGATTCTACACACTCATCATAGAAGTCTCCTTTACGAGATTTGACGAGGAAAACTCCTTGAGAGGACACCAAATTTTACCCGGGTTGGTAATACACTGGTATGCCGAACACTTAGACCAAGATTGTCGTATTATTATACAAAATAATGTTTCACCCTCTCATCTAACCTATCATCTAACCTACTCAATAAGCCTGCAAGGGGTTTTTATTACAACAGACTATTTATCTATGAGAATTACACCTATTACCTTGAATGATAAGCTATCCCTTGTTGGCTTCAAATTCATTGATAGACTATTAACTGAAACTCAATTAAAATATTTTTCATAATATATATTATAGGATGGGTCTGTACCCAGTTGTAGAGGAAGTAGCGAAGACGTTGGAAACCGTAGATGGGTTCCGCTTGAGGCAGCTATGTGATGTGAAACGTCAACTAGAACAAGACCGTGACACGCGGAAAGCACTATGTAAAAAATATAATAGAGCTTTCAATATCGTGGATGGGGTTGACACTACCCTTATGGCAACCAGCATGGGACTAGGGGCGGCAGGCGTTGGGTTGTTAACCACCATCGTGGCTGCACCTATAGTGCTAGGTATTGAAATAACGGCTGGGGTGACAGGGTTGGTAGGGTTGGCGCTTAAGTTAGTATCACGCAGACTTAATCGTAAGGCATTGAAACACGACGAGATAAAGGTTCTGGCTGAAGCAAAGCTAAACACAGTGAGTGAGCGAATTTCCACGGCACTCTCTGACAGTAAGATCTCAGAAGAGGAGTTTAGTTCAATCCTCTCTGAACTCAAAAAATATAATGGAATGAAACAAGATATTCGATCCAAGTCTCGTAAGTCTGCTATCAGCGAGGACGAGAAAAAAAAGTACATAGCACAGGGAATACAAAAAGCCCAGCAAGCCTTTATTATGAACACCAAAGAGATCGTAGGCGGTTCACATTAAACTGTTTCCTCGATATAAACATAACATAGCCGTAAGCGAGCCACCGATCCTATATGGCCAGTCAAAACTTACAACTGTACTACTTGAGGGATGGGCCGGGTAGGGGGTTTGTAAGAGAAGAATTATTGATCGTACCGTACGGCACAGTGTTACCGCCTGCCAAGTCACGGTAAACGTGATGGCGTGGCTTTGTAGTAGGGGCAATAATATCAAGAGCTAAGGGTCCCACCAAAGCCTCATTTACTAAATGAGGCTTTTTAGAGGGGGTTTTGAAAAGTGTTTTCGGACTATCATTCCCTATACTACTGTGTACCAGATTTACACCAGATCAACTTAGTTAAAATGTAGTGCTATTTCATGTTTTAACAGTGCTACATAGTAGCTGTGTCAAGGGACTGTATACTCATAACTGCTGCAGATGTGCATGTGGGAGTGAGTGTACATGTATGTAATGGTGAGCGTGCTTGTAATGGTGAGTGTGTATGTGATGGTGAGCAAGCATGTGATGGTGAGCATGCTTGTAATGGTGAATGTGTATGTAATGGTGAGCATGCTTGTAATGGTGAGTGTGTATGTGATGGTGAGGATGCTTGTAATGGTGAGTGTGTATGTGATGGTGAGTGTGTATGTAATGGTGAGCATGCTTGTAATGGTGAGTGTGTATGTGATGGTGAGGATGCTTGTAATGGTGAGTGTGTATGTGATGGTCAGTGTGCTTGTAATGGTGAGTGTGTATGTGATGGTGAGCGTGCTTGTAATGGTGAATGTGTATGTAATGGTGAGCATGCTTGTGATGGTGAGGAGGCTTGTAATGGTGAGTGTGTATGTGATGATGAGCAAGCATGTGATGGTGAGTGTGTATGTGTTGGTGCGCAGGCTTGTAATGGTGAGTGTGTATGTGATGGTGAGGATGCTTGTAATGGTGAGTGTGTATGTAATGGTGAGCATGCTTGTAATGGTGAGTGTGTATGTGATGGTGAGGATGCTTGTAATGGTGAGTGTGTATGTGATGGTGAGTGTGTATGTAATGGTGAGCATGCTTGTAATGGTGAGTGTGTATGTGATGGTGAGGATGCTTGTAATGGTGAGTGTGTATGTGATGGTCAGTGTGCTTGTAATGGTGAGTGTGTATGTGATGGTGAGCGTGCTTGTAATGGTGAATGTGTATGTAATGGTGAGCATGCTTGTGATGGTGAGGAGGCTTGTAATGGTGAGTGTGTATGTGATGATGAGCAAGCATGTGATGGTGAGTGTGTATGTGTTGGTGCGCAGGCTTGTAATGGTGAGTGTGTATGTGATAGTGAGCATGCTTGTAATGGTGAGTGTGTATGTGATGGTGAGCAAGCATGTGATGGTGAGGAGGCTTGAAATGGTGAGTGTGTATGTGATGGTCAGTGTGCTTATAATGGTGAATATGTATGTGGTGGTGAGCGTGCTTGTAATGGTGAGTGTGTATGTGATGGTGAGCAGGCTTGAAATGGTGAGTGTATGTGATGATGAGCAAGCATGTGATGGTGAGTGTGTATGTGTTGGTGCGCAGGCTTGTAATGGTGAGTGTGTATGTGATGGTGAGCATGCTTGTAATGGTGAGTGTGTATGTGATGGTGAGCATGCTTGTAATGGTGAGTGTGTATGTGATGGTGAGCAAGCATGTGATGGTGAGGAGGCTTGAAATGGTGAGTGTGTATGTGATGGTCAGTGTGCTTGTAATGGTGAATGTGTATGTGGTGGTGAGCGTGCTTGTAATGGTGAGTGTGTATGTGATGGTGAGCAGGCTTGAAATGGTGTGTGTATGTGATGATGAGCAAGCATGTGATGGTGAGTGTGTATATGTTGGTGCGCAGGCTTGTAATGGTGAGTGTGTATGTGATGGTGAGGAGGCTTGTAATGGTGAGTGTGTATGTGATGGTCAGTGTGCTTGTAATGGTGAGTGTGTGTGTGATGGTGAGCAAGCATGTGATGGTGAGTGTGTATGTGATGGTCAGTGTGCTTGTTATGGGGATTGTGTATGTGGTGGTGAGCGTGCTTGTAATGGTGAGTGTGTATGTGATGGTGAGCAGGCTTGAAATGGTGTGTGTATGTGATGATGAGCAAGCATGTGATGGTGAGTGTGTATGTGTTGGTGCGCAGACTTGTGATGGTGAGTGTGTATGTGATGGTGAGGAGGCTTGTAATGGTGAGTGTGTATGTGATGGTCAGTGTGCTTGTAATGGTGAGTGTGTACATGTATGTGATGATGAGCAAGCATGTGATGGTGAGTGTGTATGTGTTGGTGCACAGACTTGTGATGATGAGTGTGTATGTGATGGTGAGCATGCTTGTAATGGTGAGTGTGTATGTGATGGTGAGCAGGCTTGTAATGGTAAGTGTGTACATGTATGTGATGGTGAGTGTGCTTGTAATGGTGAGTGTGTATGTGATGGTGAGCGTGCTTGTAATGGTGAGTGTGTATGTGATGGTGAGCAAGTGATGGTGAGTGTGTATGTGATGGTGAGCAGGCTTGAAATGGTGAGTGTATGTGATGATGAGCAAGCATGTGATGGTAAGTGTGTATGTGTTGGTGCGCAGGCTTGTAATGGTGAGTGTGTATGTGATGGTGAGCATGCTTGTAATAGTGAGTGTGTATGTGATGATGAGCAGGCTTGTAATGGTGAGTGTGCATGTGATGGTGAGCAAGCATTTGATGGTGAGTGTGTATGTGATAGTGAGCAGGTTTGTAATGGTGATTGTGTATGTGATGGTGAGCAAGTGATGGTGAGTGTGTATGTGTGGGTCGAAGGCTTGTAATGGTGAGTGTGTATGTGATGGTGAGCAGGCTTGTAATGGTGAGTGTGTATGTGATGGTGAGCAAGCATTTGATGGTGAGTGTGTATGTGATAGTGAGCAGGTTTGTAATGGTGAGTGTGTATGTGATGGTGAGGAGGCTTGTAATGGTGAGTGTATGTGGTGATGAGCAGGCTTGGAATGGTGAGTGCATGTCAGCTGTGTTCTGAGCAGACTGAGAAGAACCCAATGATACATCTCTACTGTTATTTTCTACAGCTGATGGAGCCAATGTTGATCAGTGCTCCCATTTGTTATAAGACTTTTGATGTTTTTAACATATAACAGATATGGGTAAGTAATTGTAATATATTTATACTTTGAGTTGCTGTATCACTCTGGATACTTTATTTTCATGAAGAATAATCATTCGGAAACATAAGAACATGTAAACGTAAAATCATATATACTTTATCTTGTAAAAGGTATTCAGTTGTAAATTGTGCTCTTGATTAACTGTCAGCACTGGAGGGAATAATGTCCATGTGTGTGCTGGGCCTTCATGAGAGTAAGTGTAAATATAACTGTAATTTTATGTTGTATTTGTGTTTCCTTCCTGTCACTAAGTAGATGTCTGTGTATGTGATCAGCACCATGGGGTTGCCATGACACTTCCTGGTTTGTGACTGTATCCTGTTTTAAAGTGACATGGCCATACCGTCATTACCAAGTCATCATATGCTCCTCCCTGTCTTGTCAGTTTTCTCTCCACCCTGCACCATTTGAGCATTTAGTTTCTCCATGAGAATACAAGTAGGATGCTTGTGTGGAACTTCTTGCTAAATATTGCTAACACCATTGTATATTATTTGAAGTAGTTAGTCTTCGTCCAATATGTCTGTTGAATTGTGTCTCATGATCAATGGCAAAATCCTCGATTGTTACAGTGGTAAGATGATATACTATTTCTTGGTTTGGTTGATTTCCTTCTTGCTTTCAGCAATAATTTGCTGGTAATCCCTTCCTTTCACCGAAGCAGCATCACTAAGGCAATCTATGGGTAATTACTTGCGTAAATATATGCATGTTGTTTTGAAAGACATTTAAAAGTTGAACAAACATGAATACATGTTTATGGATAACAACTTATTTTCCTCTCCACAATGTTTCAGAACTACTTCTAGCTCCTTCAATCAGGTGAATGAAGCAGATTCACCCAGATGCAAGATCCATAATTACCTGACACGTCTTTCACCTGATGAAGGAGCAGTAATTAGTTCTGACACCTCATTCAACTGAAGCAGCATTAGCAAGAACTACTTCTGAAATGTCAGATAAAGAATAAAACAAACTTGTCATCCATAAAAAGATGCCATATATTCTTATGTAGGTTTGTTCATGACTGATTGCATGGCATTACTAAAGTGGGAAGACATATATACATCTTCTAACAATACTCTAATGGTTCCTTCTTTCATATCCGATAAATATAGATATATATTTAGGTGCAAACAAAGGTGTTTATTTGTTTCTTGCATATATTTTTTTGTGAACCACTCATAGATGAATCATTTCAATGCAGTTTTTATAACTTCTAAGATGGGACTGACCGCAGGTGTGTCTCTTTGGCACCCTGGATTGGTTGCCAGGATTATGTTGTCATCACCATGCTTCTGGGTTTCACCAAAGTAATGAACATTTGAAACCACATCACTTTGTGTGATGATACTCTCAGTGTAAGCTGACATGGTTTCATATAACTGTAAAAATGTTGCAAATGGTGTTGAATCCAACTCACACACTGTGATGCACAGCTAATGGCACAAACCAACCAGTGTTATGTGAAGTCATCTGTTTTCATAATTTCTTGAGTACTGTTGTCAGCACTGCTTGCTGAATTAAGCTGAGCTTAACAAGCAGGAGCCATATTTTGAATCAGGAGGCAATAACATAGTTTCAAGTTTTTTGTTAGTGGAAGTCAGTCAGACTGCAGTGCCTTCAGCCTTAGTAAGAACGTCCCATGATGAGGCTGTATGCTCACTCACATTAGTTGTAATGCCATCGGTTGTTCACGTCCAAGTCAGACATTCTACATGGACATGTGTTACTGTTCTGTATCTCACGCCATGTTTCTTGTACATTCCACATTGGTTCAGTGCTGGCGCAGACACAGTCATTTTCCAATCTGTAGAAAGGTGGAGTTTCATTTTAGTCCTATCTATCCATGAAAATATACTGAACAGCAAAAGAAATGCAAGTTTAAAAAAACCCAAAATTTCATAAAAGTAAGCATCCATGTTTGTGTCCTCTTTTTAAAAATTTGACAAAAGCAGAGTTACAGTGTTTTTGCTGTTCAGTATATTATTGCATTAACATTGTGGGGGGATCACTTTCCAAACGTAATCTGTTTGAGCAGGAATATCAAATATCAGGAATCAGGATCATGAGCTGTATCCAATAGGAGTTCTTTTATATATGTGATATATATGGCTGATTAATTTCTTATTGATGACTAGTGCTGGAACTCTCGTTTAATTTGTTTATTTACTTCTATGTATGTGGTACTTCCTGACATTCCGATCAAACATTTAGTAATCATATCATTACTGGACATACCTCTCTTAGTATGTATTTATATGGTGATAGTGTTGTAGTTATTAGTTGTATTAGTGGTATAACATGCTGATATTTGCTGAACCAGTATAGATAAGTTGTGCGACACTGGACAACACAGGTTCAAGTTCAGTATGGTAAACACGTTTTCAATATCTTTGATTGTCATTTCAGAGGTTCTTAATAGGGTATGATGCATGATATTTTGATATCATTGTAATGTCATACATAAAGTGTCTTTCCCTGTTTTAATAGTGAAGGGACACTCTTACATGAACATATCCGAACTGTTCCTCATCCTTGATGATTTTGTTCTGTGTATATAGTATACATGTATTTCTTTTGTCTCCACTGTAGCAGAATTGATATAGATGCAAAGTTAGAAGAAAATTATCAACTTGTCACATATTCTGTTATTTTTTTCTACTGTGCATGTGTCATTTAGAGATGTAACTATGACAGAGGTATGTCGTAAACTGCTTAACATGTATTGTGTCAGATAAAGATCACACAGCAACATCCTGGTTTTTATATTTCCTTTTCTAATATACGGAAGGAAACTAGTAAGGGAACACATAACAGTACAAGTGTCCCATATCCTTTTTCCATGTTTCTTTTTTTGTGTTGTATTGCAGTGTAGGTAAAACTCTGGGTATGAATGTAGGACTTGTTGTATTTCCATGTGTTCCCTTATTTGTTTCTGTCAGTATATATGGATCATCCACATGTATGTTTATTTGACAATTTGTTCATGGCAGTTGTTTGTAAGAAATTTTAAATTGTTTTCTGTTGTATCTGTCTGGACTTGTAGAACTAAAATTAGAAGAGGATGCATTTTTTATGTTCTTTTCTGTCTTAATACTTATTGTGTATTGTGCATGTACATATGCTGTCCACAATTTTGTAATGGAAACATTTTTTTGAATATATTTAAGATAATGTTTTCTCTTTCTTTGAATATATCTTGATTCAAGTGTTTACAATCACGTCTATTGTATTACCACTGTGACTCATGCTCATCAACAATCTGCTCAAGTTTCAGTGTAAATCTCAGTGAAGAAAATAGACACTACACCTACCTACACAAAGTTGGATCAAGTTCAAGACATTATGTTTGTTAGTGCAACTTTTTATGATCATCATTTTGCTTTAATTGATTTTAATTTACATCCAACTTTTTTGGTTTTATTTTTGTAGTGAAGATTTCTTTTAAGTATTTTTCAAATTGATGAGATTTATCAAATTCCTCATTTTAGAAAGCATTTAAAACATTAATCCACTGAATGATGTAATAGTGTCTTGTCTTGTAGTGAAGAACTGTTAACAAGGTCAGCTACTCATGAGAAACAGCAAGTTTTTATACTGTTTACTCTTTATTGTTGTGATAATCACCATCTTTTGCCACTGTGGAAAATATGTTGTTGTAAATAAATGAACTAAGAAAGTGTTTTGAAAGTTGTATTTCATGTCAGATGGTGAATTCTCTTGCTTTGTGCTGATACCACAGGTGTACTCAGTGGACATGTGCTTGAGAACAAGCAGGATGGTGTTGCCTGATTGCTGCATGTTTCTCAAATTTGACACCAGCAGATTGTTAGTCATACCAACAGATACATAATGATTGACAGGGCTTCTGTTGCACAAAGTAATGGCTCCTGCTTTGGGTAGATTAGCCACAAGGATGGCATCAAGATATCATTCTCATGCTGAAACTGAGAAATGGAGTTGTTACTGGCGTAGGCGTACATGCCGTTATAGTGCGAAATTGTCTGCTCAGATTGCATTTGCAGGCAAAATCTCCAAATGTTATTCTGCAAACTAACTCAAGTCATTTGAATCAGTGGCATGAACGAGGTAGGAATTGTCAGCTCTGGGGGTAATTGCTGTTGGACTTGCAGTAATGTTTTCTGACGGATCGACGTTCACACTTGACTTTTAAGACCATGGGTCGATTTGGGAGATGGGATTGCATGTACTTTAACTTCGTACAACATGTGATCAGTTTATGGGTGAGTCGATAATGTTTTGGGAAGGTGTCTCAATGACTTGCCAAACTGCTCTCCATATTGTCAAAGGCCATCGCTGTTGGTACTGCGTCGTTTCATCACTCGTGGAGACATCTGCATAACCTGACAGGCGATGTTTGACCTTCCAAGACGGCAATGCCAATGGCCGCCATTACCCCCTGACACCCCCACTCCATTTTACGTGTCTGGAATATTGATGGTGGAGGTGTACGTCTGCATCCATGTCCCAATGTCAGTGCGCCACTTGCTGATTAGTGCAACAATAAAGAGAATATCGAGTCGGCGAGAAGACATTGCTAGATTCATCAAAAGAAAATATCCAAAGATGTATGCACGTCGGCTAATTGGTTTTACCCACTACTGATGGTGTTACTGCGCAATGCAAATATAAACTTATACCCCAGATCTACAAATGAGATTATGCGCAACCACGTATTTGGTCTAATGATAACAGCTCGATGTCATGTTTTTTTCAAAACGGAAAGTCACCAGGCCTGGACACGATTTTAGTCGAGATGATAATAAGCTTCCAAAGACAGCATATTACCATGTTTCAACTTTGTTTTTAGTGATGGGAATTTTCAAAGACCTGGGTGCAATGTATTCTAGTATCATTAGATAAGAAAGGTGATATCAAAACACCAATAGTTGTAGAGGCATACGTTTGACAAGTGGTATTGGTACATTGTTTGCTTCTGTCCACAACAAAAGCGTAATCATGTAGGCAAGTACTAGAAGTTATATTACTGAAACACAAGCTGGCTTCGGGAAGGGCTACTCCACTGATGATCATACGTTTACATTGTATGCAAATATTTAGAAGTATTTGATAAGAATAAGACGTAATTTATATGTATGTTGCATTTACTGACTTTAAGAAAACCTTTGACTCAGTAAATTGACTGAAATTACGGTTTTGTTTAGGACAGGTGGGATTTGGTGTAAAATGTTACAAGGTTTTTGGCGTTAAAGCTTGCGATGCAATGGGGTATTTGATTTTGAATGCCCATTCTGTATGAAATTAGACCTGTTGTTTTTCCCTTCTGTTTTAGCGAATTAGAAAATGAAATAATTCATAAAAGCAAGCATGGTGTACAAATATATCCAGAGATGGGTATTTCAACAGTAGCATTTCAATGCAAGTAGTTTTTGAACACAAATATTTTGGACTACTGTTTATTTACATATTGTATCTGGATGTTGCCTTATCAGCAAAAAGAAAAGAAACCTTCATCTATTTACTTTCAACACCCTAAACATTAGTGACAGTATCACCAAAACTTTTCGGTGCACAGATTCAGGCAATGCTTTCGTATGGCCGCAGAAATATGCTTTTTTCAGACTTCTGAACCGATTGAAAGGTTTTATTTATTGGCATTTTAAAAGTTCATTAATGTTAGCATTACAATACCAAACTATATGGTGTATTGGGAATGTGGAAGATACATAATTTGTAAAAATTCTCACCTTCCTGGCTTAACATATTATTCATTCAAACTACCGAGAATGCTGCATGAACAACGTCGACCGGAAACATCCTCTGCATGTTAAATCTTGAGCATACTGGTTATATAACAGTGGCGTCAAATATAAGATATCAACTGTTCAGGCATGGATTTGTATGTAAATCTGAAGTACGACTTAACCTGAGAACATAACTTGCGTTCATTGTATATTATCTTATTTCTTGTCCATCGCAACTGAAAGAGGCGCCAGGTTAAGTAAAATGCCGCTATTAGTTCCCTTTAACACCATGAGATAACAGTACATGGATCAGCTAAAACAACCACATGAATCACGGCGCCATGGCAGTGTATACGATATAATGTCCAGAAAGGACGATAATAACCACGAATACAAAGGCAATGAACGAAATTTGTATTTACGGGAACCGGGTAATGTTAAACCTCGCAGGCAAAGTAATGTTTATAGGTACGAGGTTGTCGTGTCTATGTTTTGTGACCATTTTAGTATATATGATAATCATAAGATTTTGAAATGTTGTTGGACTGAAGATTTGTTGATGGCCGATCAGTAACTCGTGTTAATGTCTTTCGCTCGTTTGATACCAAATCATTAACTCGTTTCATAAAAAAATGGTATTACACGGAAGGTCGTTTAGTATCCTCTATTTACGTTAGTAAACAAGGGACACTTTTGTTGGGCATTCTTCGTGTATATTAGATGGTTTGGTGGGCAAGGTCTTGCTAGTGTTTTTGCTATGCTTCCTCCACTTCGTCTATTCAGCAATAATATATATTGCAGTAAATGAAGTGACGGAAAGGGAGAAAACTGACTTAGTACACAAATAAATCAATATAAATGCGATAACAATATTTTTTACAATAAAAATACTGTATGTCTATTTTACGATTTCGACACTGGTAACTCGGAGAAGTCATTTGTAGGATATCCCTCGTCTACTTAACATTGTCTTTGCATGTCATTGTTTAAATGCTTTTGTGTGGGAAAAGGCAAAATAGAATGCATAACATATGTTAAGTTTTGTTTTTCTATAACGCCGCAATATCACAGCTATACGGCGGTTGCCTGTAAATTATCGAGTCTTGACGAGGCAATCCAGTAATGAACACTATGACCGTCGATCTACGCCATGGGGATATGGTGTCATGTTCCAACCAGTAATGGCAGTACATATACAATGACATTTAATTATGAAAGCAGCGGTTTTGTACCAATAAATACAATGAATATGATATACAGTGTAGGCCAGCTTTCAAAATATACCTTGTCTGTAACTTTCGGGTAGTGGGGTAGACTAATGATTAAAGCTTTGGCTCGTCAATTACATCAACTACCCACGTCATGAAAAACACTACGTCAATGAAGATACTTACACAAAGTGAAGGTCAACAACAAGGCTGTTGTCATTATAAAACGTGGCAGTTGTAAGATTTATTGAAAGGTATCTGTACATCTGTGATGGTCATGACGTAGGCACCCATATTTAGTCTCTGGACATATTTACACTGAGGTCTGGGCGCTACATCACGTGGATTCTCCTTGTCGCAACAGTACCGTGATGCGTTACGGTAGCGTCATAGGAAGTGAACAGCATTATTCACGTTCGTAGCCCCCCCAACCCCAATTCTTATCACTGATCGTAGCCAACGTGTTAAGGATGGACATAAGAAGTTTGTAGAGCTGCTAACGTTTCGAGAATAGCCAGCCGGATGTGTTATAAAATTTTATTTGGTAGCAATTGTCTTGAATATTTCTCAATGCATGAAACAAATGGTACATGTCTTAGAAGTCCAACAAAGTTTTAGACTGTTTAATACATACATCATACTATTTCTGAGAACAATTGCATCACTGAAGGTGAGCTTATGTACCTGTGGCGATGTTATCGTTTTGACTCTGAAGCTTCATTAAACATGACCTTCAACTGCTGATAGCCATGGACATGTCCCCCGGGTATCTGTCGAATGTCAGTCGATCATCACCAGTTGGCGAACAGCCATGCTTTGAGCGGAAACATATAGGAAAGACATGATGAGCAAAGGTCTGTGAGGACTGATTGGCTTCATTAAACTCGCCGACTACGACCAGTGTATCCTATGAGGAAGTAAGCCCATATTGTCTCTTAGAGGACACGCTATCACGATGATCCTAATTTAAGCATGTGTTATGCCTATACGAATCCGACTTAATTACCAACCTGGAGCTCATTTCACGAAGCAACCTTTACGAAGGTTAACCTTAATTCACATTCTTTGACATTGCGCTAAGATTACCTTAGTGACTTACGGTCACCTTAGTGCTTCGCGAAAGGAGGTTCCGGTCTTGTTTATCAAAGAGGTTTAGACATATTAAAGTAGATATTGTGATCTGTATTTTATCCAGAGAAGGTGAACTTACTCTTGTAATATGCTGTTATTTCTGCGTTTAGGGTGGTAATGACTCGCGCGCTTTCGTGCGTTCGTGCGTGTGCACGTGTGTGTGAGGGTGGTAGTACAAATTTGAATAAATCAGTCGGCCCCGAAACTTACTTACATTGCTAGTTAGTCCATGCTGACTGTAAACAGTGGTTGATTGCAAGAGCACCTATTTGTGTCTTTGAGGTAGGTGAATTCACAAACAGCAGGATAACCAACAAATCCTACTTTGTATGTGGATGTATTGTCGTGAACAGTTATTATCGCTTTCAGGCGTACTCCCGACCATTTATTATGAAGTTCGGAAGATATTAGCTTGACAGTTCGCTTGCCATGTGTCATTTGGTGTGTCAGTATTGATAAAACCCTTACCGACCTCTACTATGATCTTTTCCTCATACGCGTTCCTCAATGTTAACACATATCGTTATTGCAGTATCATACTCGTCAATGCGAGTACAATATTCCTCTAAGTGACATGGCTTATTTCAGTCCATTAATCATCATGTCCAGCGTCAAGACGATTCACTAAATACTTTAGCTCACGCTCAGCACGCCTTCTTGCGGCAGTCGACCTTCCCACCCCTCTGATATGACGTTCCATTTGAAATGTTATGCCTTATTTCATTCTACCATTATAAAACGTTTTACTTTTCATTGGTTATTGCTGTGTTTAAATATTGTGAGTTAAATTCTCGAGGGTCAGTGTTATCATCCACTGAGCGAGTGAGTCAAAGTTTATCTTCAGAAACATTCAACCATATTGTGACAACAGAAAGTCATACAATTTGAATGAACATATTTAGGAGTGCTAAGAGACAGTCATACAAGGACTGTATAAGATCCAAATTATCACAGATTAGATTTACAATTAGTTAATATTTAGCATTGAATAAAACCAATAAAAGCTCCGGCTATACATCGCCAGAAACCACGCCAAGGAAAGCACTGTACAGGGACTCTTTTCATGAAGCAACTTGTACTGAGGTTAACCTTAACTCCCATTCTTTACCACCGTACAATGGTTACCTTAGTGACATACGATCACCTTATAGTTTGGCATGAAATGCACGTGGACCCAGGTTTTTTGTCAATAACTCTTCATCCAATGATCCAATCGATCTCAAACTTTGCAAGTGGATGTTTTGTCAGACAACCTAATCACATTGTAAATCATCGATGTTATGCATTTGTGTGAAAGAATCTGTCCATGTTACTGTCAACAAAATAAACAGCAGAACCCAGTTTGAATGTCATTTTGGGAAATCTTGAATGCATCATGTACTGTTCTCTAGTCTATAAAACATTTTAACGAGTACCTGCCACTGATTGAAAGTCACAATACCATTACCCCTCGACATGGAATACATACAAATAGATAGTACCGTACAAAGCTCCATTCACAATGGCCTAACCCACTTAGTGTGTACAAAGCAAATATTTTCAGAAGAAGACACTGAAGTCAATATTCATGATGATTTTGATGAAGATTGTGATTTACACATTGTTTGTAGATAATAATTATTTAAGTGCTATCTGTCATAATTAGACTTCAAAGTGTAAAGCGTTGTCTCATGTAACACAATATGTGAATAATCACCACAGGCTTGAGGAACAGACTGTAGTGTTACATCCCTGTTCAGTTGACGACTCGTGACTATTTTAATCCCATACGTGGATTCATTACATTAGTTTTTACTGTGTGTATACTGAGTCAAAAAGGAAACTTCACAAAATGTACTTTACAAAAATAATGAATAATTTTTCTCTGATGATATGTGTCCGAGATGGGATCCCTATCTTTCGACTCTAGAAACACGTTAGCAAAACCCACTCAAACCATCCATTCGTCGTGGAAATGACGGTAATGCCAAATCAGGTTTTGCACGTGTAGTCGATCATGTGATCCTCGCATCGAAGTTTTGCTGGTGTTTGCCTTGGCCTCAGGAATTAAAAAAAAAACCCAACAGTTCTAACGGCACTTAAATGCCACGATTGTCAAATGTGCAACGTGAACGTGCCGTTGGCATATTGCAAGCGGTAAGATAAGTTTTTGACGTGGCATGAGCAATGGGATGCAGCCGTCGTACTGTGTATGACTTGCGAGGACAAACTGACACCACTTCTGATCGCCCAAGGTCGGGTCGTCCATGTGTGACGTCACGAGCAGAAAACCATCAAATCGTCCTGCGTCACCTACGTGACAGATTTCTGCCGGCTACACGAGCCAGAGCTGTCCTCACAGGCCATTCGAAATCATTTGCGGGCTGCCAGTCTCCATTCTCGACGCCCATATCGTGGGCCAATATTGACGCCGTTTAATCAATGTCAACGTCTGCTGTTGGACCCCAGCGTCACCTCCGATGGACCCAGAGAGACTGGAATCGAGTAGTCTTTAGCGATGAATCGAGCTTTACCCTCAGATTCAGACGGTAGGCGTAGAGTCTGGAGATGACGTCGTGAACGCCAAATGATGTGTACAGGAAGTCGACAGATTCGGGGGCGGAGTTGCATTGTGTGGGGTGCTTTCTGTGGGAATAACCGTTCCCGACTTCTGGTCTTCCGTGGAAACCTCACAGCTGCTGCTGCGACCAGGTGCTCACCCCTGAACTCATTCCTTTCATGACGGCTCATAGCCCAGGTCTACAGTTCCAGCATGATAAAGCCCGGCCGCATATCGCGATGTGGACACGAAATTTCCTTCAAACCGGTGTAATCAACGTCATGAACTGGCCATCGAGGTCCCCTGACCTTGATCCAATAATGCACGTTTGGGATGCACGTGGGAGAAGGCTTCGCGGTCTTAGGTACCAACCTCAGAATTTGCAGGAACTTGGTGCTGCCTTGCAAGAGCAATGGCGCAGAATCCCCAACCGATTGCTGACAAGCAGATGAGGAGACAGTGTTTGGCTGTGGTGAATGCGCATGGCGGTCACACACAATGTTAAACTGAGACATTTCGAATATTTGTACATGTTTTGGAACAGCGGTGTAGCCTAATGGAACTGATTGTGGCACTGTCAGTGTATCGACTACATGACACAGATCTCTGCAAATGAAGTAATAACAATTCAGCCATCTTACCGTCTCTTGTTCTTTTATAGTGTCCTGAAGAAAGAATGTGAAATTTCTTTTTTGACACAGTATATTTCCGGAATACTGAAGTAAATCCAAGCATGGAGAAATTATGCCAGAAAGGAAGGTATCACAGGTCTGCCTTACAGCAATATTTACACCACGAGATTTTCAACCAAAGTGAAGCGATCCTGCACAGTCCTATTATGAGTAATTCACGCAATAATCATACGCTTCATGGTGGAATTAAAAGTATGGGACAAATATCACCACATTACCTTTAACCACTTAAAATGTTCTAGTCAAAATTATCCGAAATATGAAAATTTTACATTCAGTTTAAATCACCTCAAATTATGGCTTCAAACATCCATACGATCTTTAGAACCACAGATACGCTAATAGAAACGTCCAAATCCGATTCATGAACAAGATTTCGGAACTATGTCCCCTCAATTCCATTTTTGGGATTGTGAATGAATTTTCCGTTACATCAATTTCACAATGAAATTATTTCTGTCACTATAGAGCATCTCAGTGTTTTAAATATGCTTTTTGCTGATTAAACAACACATGCTTCTTTATAGTGGGCGATATACCCAGTCAGAATGGTGATTGTGCATTCTACAATAATTTATTCAATCATATTTTTCAGATATATCAATACAAACAAATTTGAAAAGTTCAATTTTATGACTTGCATGATTATCAAGGGTTGTATGAGTAATATAGCTATATTCAATCCTGAAGGAACATAGCATTGAGGTAAACGTGGAATTAATTGCCGTTATAGCTAATCTTGGACGGCAACAGGACATTTCTTGTACCTTACCCTCACCTTGCAGATGCTATATGTAATCGCAAAAATCACAAAGACTCCACTCTCTCTGTAACCATGTTCACTACCAGTGATACACGATATTGTTTAGTTGACTGCCATGTGTGCGCGTGAAAATCGCGAACTCCTAACAATATCGAATCCTAAATAATAGTGGATGGTAATCTTAAGTCGTGACAGGGAGTAAAGATGCAAGAGTTGATTCAGGCTGAACATTCGTTTTTCGTTTTCGTTTTTTCAATGAAATTTAATGCATTTTAAGCTCATTTTTTGTTTTTGACTTGTGATGATGCATTTTTTTCAATGTTTCAAATTTCAGTTTGAATATGGATTGGTTTGAGTATACATACGGTATTTCGACGCTCCATCTAGGGAATTGTTTAAAACCGCCATACCACCTGTTGTATTATGACTGTAGAAAAGAAATCATTTGAATTAGATGACATCCTTCCAGTTAAAATACGATGCTAATTGAATAATAAATATAACTGACATCATGTGAGGCGTACAAATGAGAATGAGCGGCACAAAGTTTAAAAATAAAAATATATTTTTTATTGTACGGACGGCGGGAGATGAGACACACAAAATTAACAATGGACGCCCTAATCAATGTTTTGACTTGCACCCGCCGACACACGGACGCAGCCATTGGCAAACATGTTGCCAAATTAGTCGCCTGTGCGAGTCGGTGTCCTACCGCCTAGCCCAAAATTCGATTTTCCCTATTCTCGCCTAGCCCAAAATCTATTTTCCCCCATTCCCACTAGGTCCCAAGCCCAAAGAAGCAGTGTTGTTACACGGGATTAACGCTCTCAGTTATAGCCTGTTTCCCCGATATCTTGAGTGAGTGTTCACTCTTTGTCATCCACTACCTTGGATAAAGATCTTGCCTTGGGTGAGCGTTCACACACTATCTTTATTGTTCGCTCAGTGTCATCCAGTTCATAGTATAAAAACTCAGACAACTTAGACAACTTCATTCAAAATCGCAAACGCACAGGTACAAGTTGAATATATTGATAACCTTAAAGGCTGACAATTTCTAGTCTACAATGGCTTTCAGTTCGGCGTTAAGAACAGGCATACGGACACAGTAGACATCATCCCATGGGTTGTCGACCGACAGCTACGACACAGAACGCTGCCGTAGTTAAGTCAGACCAGAACCACAACCACCAGATTCATATATTTATGTACCCCTCTGCAATGTTTTTCTCGACTTTGAAAATGCAGCATTGTGCTCCCCAAGAAAAATAAGTATCGAGATCTGCAGATTCAACTCCGGACTCTGAAGACCAGATACCAATGTTGCGAAATTGATGCCATGTTTGCTGATGCTGCTTCCTACTTAATACATGTCGACTTATAAATTATAAAGTGTATGTTCAGGTGATAAACTGAAACAGACTATATCAATCTGTATAGAAGTTTGTGTTTATTTAGTACGATTAAGCCCTGAGCCCAAACGTTATAACCATTCCCACACAGCCCAACGCGGTTGTTTGTACAACAGAGTAGTTACAGCTAGTTTTGGGCTAGGCGGGCATGAACCATTAGAGTCACTGGGGTAATCTAGTGGTTACAGCGTTCTCTCACCACTCCAAACGATTCCCCCACATGGGCACAATGCCTGGAACCCCGAGGTCCCCCTTCGTGGTATTGCTGGGATATTGCTAAAAGTGGCGTAAACCCCAACTCACTAACTTGGTCCTGTACAACCGAGAGGGGTATTGTGTAAACAAGCCGATTCAATGTTTATCTCACATTGGCAGGGATGAATTCGCATCTAGAGGTGGTAAAATAACATTGAAAGAATAAATATCTTGATCATATTCTATTGTTTTGAGGGCTACACGAAGACCACTGCAGGAATATTGCTAAGAGCTACTTACAAGGAAACCACTCACTGCGAGCGTACAAGTGCCTATGCGTGTATGTAAGTATGTGAGCGTCCTGTTTGATGCAAGAAATTTGGACATGAGTGAGTGTAGTTCAAATGAATAAACTCGTATTCCAGCCAAGGCCTACATCGAGCACACCTTGGTATAGTGCGAAGTCGTCTAGTTATATGCTGGACTAGAGTGAGTGAATTTATAGTTACGCCGCCTTTGGCAGTATTCCAGCAAATATCACGGCGGGGGACACCGAGAATGGGCTTCATACACTTTAAACATATCCCCGTGTTTCACTGACCTTATAACAGCAACACCCCCCACCCCCCACCGGGTCCGCCAAATGTGTGGGCGTGACTCGCGTATCCGCGGACACCAGTTCCAGAGAGCGTCTCAATATCTCAGTAGAGTCAGAAGCAAAGGGATGATGTTATCGTGAAATACTTATCGCTGCTACACTTTATACGTGTTGTGAGTTTGACATGTTTGAGGGGTGCGACTGTGAATGTTTTGAGCATTGTTATATGTAAGGTATCAGTGTCGCTTAACGCACAGGCAAACTGTAGCGCAAATGGGGCTGCGCAGCATAGAGAATATGACAAGTCTTCTTATATGCAAGCGAAGCGAGCAAAGGTTGGCAACGTACTACCTTCGCATCAGATCGAAAATATTTTTCATGTCAAGATTAAATATCGCCACGGTCAAAGGTACACCCCCATTTCCTCACATGGTTGTGCTCTCAGATTCCCTAACCCATGTTTAATAATTACTCACGTGAAATATGTTTTATTCAACATTTTAAGCGCCACTCGTGGTATCGTTCTTCGTTCTTCGTTCTTCGCCTCTCCGTTACCCCTGCCAGCTTCCGGTTGAATGGAGTGACGGAACAAGAATAAGCAGAAATTGAAAAGAAATAAACTATTGCTTAATATTATCATGAACCTGTTGGAGTTTATTTGTCTTGTTGTCGCCATTGTTAGAATTTTCGCATTCTAAGTAAACTTCGTCTCAGTGTATTTCGTTACACTTCACTAAGTCTAACAAAACCTAGTAGAAGGTCGCGTCAGGTAACCTTTGAGCAACCAATCACAGTCCAATCAAATAGATTTAACCAATCAAACAACGGCTACTATTTAGGGATCTTAGGGACTTTCAAAATATTCAGGTCACAGACACAGATCTCTCCATAAACAAAAATCAGCATATAACACAGTTATTTGACCTGCAGTATATACGCTTTGGGATTTCTGTTGACATGGTGACCATTAGCTAATATTTCCGCAAGATAACATCTTTGAATATTGTCAAAAACACTATTTTCAGCGACTGTTTACTCACCGTTGTCATGGCAGTACGTACGCCGTGTACATCATCCGGAAGCGATCGTACGCTAAATAGCATTCGGAATCGTTCGGGTACGAACCTTTTCGAGATAAAAAGTTCATAAGGGATGTGCGAATGTGCACGTTCGCGATTTGGTAAGTTGTGTTCTGATTGGTCAAATGTAACCTGACGCGACCTCCCATAATGTTTTGTTAGACTCAGTGGT
Source organism: Haliotis asinina (assembly GCF_037392515.1). Taxonomy (NCBI): domain Eukaryota; kingdom Metazoa; phylum Mollusca; class Gastropoda; order Lepetellida; family Haliotidae; genus Haliotis; species Haliotis asinina. Next base: position 71,936,387 of record NC_090284.1, on the reverse strand, counting down.
GAAGTGTAACGAAAAGTACTGAGAATAAGTTTACTTTGACTGGAATTTTCGTAACATTTATTCTAATAAAAATACTTATGGCGTAATGGGCGATTGAAGCAGGGGTGGTAACTGTAAGCATTCCATATGGAATAATACCCTCCTGTTCCTTTCTTCGTTGAACCGGAAGTTTGAAGGGGTAATGGCGGCGAAGAACAGTGACATACCACGAGTTGCGCTTAAAATGTTGAATAGAAATATTTCACGTGAGTGATTGTTCAACAAGGGGTTGAAAATGTGAAAGCACAATCCAGTGAAGTAATGGGTGTATACCTTTGATGGTGGCTATATTTTATTTTGACATGAAAAACATTTTTCGAATCGAAGCGAGGGAAGTACGTTGCCAACCTTTGCTCGCTTCGCGCGCATACAAGAAGACTGGTCATTTTCTCTTTGTTGCGCATCCCATTCGCGCTACAGTTTACCTGTGCTTAACGGTATAATGAGTGCTATTTGCTTGACAAAGCTGAGACTGAGTTTATCCCCGTCTCAATTCGGGACAAAAGTTTTCTAATGAGGTCACAAAACTGACGGTCAGGAGTTGGGGAAACATGATTTTCCGGCTTGAATAAATACCGGAGAGTTGGTTTTGATAATTTGGATGAATTGATTATGTAATCTTGAGCTCTGCTCTTCAGCACTGAAGGGCAACAATATGTACGCATGATTCTGCACGATTAGCCTCGCTGATATATAACTACTAACACTCCTCATATAAACAAGAACGCCTTTGAGAAGTTCACATGCACAGTTCACGGTGAGAATCAGAACCAAAGTTCACAGATATTGTCACAAACATCGGAAGAAACTTGCAGATGACTCTGAGTTATGCCGAGGTTGACTTGATTTTGAAAGTTGGTTTACTCACTTGTTTGTTGGGTCCAGATGGAGTTGTCGATAATGTCCTGATTGTTGGTGAAAGGCTGATGGCCAATGCTGAGCATGCCAAGAAGGTATACGTGACACGCACGTGATTTGACCAGCGTAGACTACAAACAACCGTAAAGACAGATACATGCATTGTACCTTGGCTCTGTTAGCTTTAGAGATACTGGTTCGATGCTTGTTATCACTGTGACCCTTGACATGTTTAAAGGTTGCAACGTAAAACACAACTTTGCAGATTCTAATACCTTTCGATATGCACTTACCGAAACAAATCATCAAAAATACCAGTTCAACCTATAAAACTAAAAAAAAGCGATAAAAAGCCCGCGAAATCGGAGTTCAAACGATTCACTAAATTTCCTCCAGCGCTGGGGGAAAAAGTGGTTTCAACCGCTGTATTGCACTGCGTCCATGACGCACTCGTGAATAGGCTCGCGGAGCTTCAAACAGTATGCATGCTCTGAGTATGAGGTCGTGAGCAGTTGTCTAATGCTGGTTGTGTACGCAAACAAGTAAATAATCTACTCGTTACATAAAAAACTTGTTGATTGAGGTAAGCAGCCTCTGTTACAGAGACAGTCTGGTTTATTGACACCATCATGTCTGCCTGCACGTCTGCTAAAGACAATATGCAACACACAGCTTCAATCATTGACCACATGCAATTTGAACTTAACACCTATCAGGCTATATGCTATAAACAAATTAAATTGATCTATGACTCGTGCACCCGAGTCCTGTTTCTGCCACATTATGTAATTAAGCAGGCGTGATACTTATACACATGACTGTATTTTATATCTGTGGGTTGCAAATAAACTACATCCATTTTTCTCGGATGACTGGATCTGACGGAGACTGGTGCAAACTCTTTTCAGCTTCAAGTCCTGCTTTGTACTTGGACGAATGACAGTTTCCAGCCATGCAGTAGTTCGCCATCTCTACTGAGATGATTTTGATTGGACCGAACGCAAATTCAGAGAACATGTATTTTCCAAACTCAACATCTCTATATACATTCATTATGGATTACAACTTCTTCTAGTGTATATGACTTTGTTTGACAACGGCATATGAATCGATACTGAAACGACGCATCAAATGCAATAAAAGAAGTTGTGATCCATAAAGAATCTTACTTCCTTGTGACTCGCCATGCTTCTAAAATGTCCATCAGACAGATAATCTTTCTATACACACAATGAGGCCTCAGCGTATCAGCAAATGAACCAGCCCATTGGAGTGCACACCCGCCCGCTCTGACTGGGTTCGGTCTCCCAGGCTTCGTTTCGAGGGAAGTAAGCCCAAGTACGAAATACTGCACTTTTGAATCGCGATCGTACGCTTATAATATTGTTTATTTGTGTTTTTACAAGCAGCAATGTATAATATATGTCACGAATAAGTGATAAATGTGTTTTAATTATGTTTGATTTTTTGTTGCATGTGACCCTAAATATTGAGGAACGTGAACTGGTCTGTAAATTTCCAGTTTTCAATAAAACATACCGTTATAAAACAGTGGAAATACTTAGTCCAATTTTCCCATGGTAATAGGTACATTAACAACTTTTACAAAATATGCATTCATTGTGACGTCTTTTTTCACTTCACGAATATTTATGGGGGCGAGCTGAAACGGTGAGAACATGTTCGCTCAGTTCGATCAGTTTTGCCTTGAACCGCCTGTTGTAATATGACTGTAGAAAAGGAGTCATACGAATTAGACCATATCCTTCTACTTTAATACGATACTAATTGAATAATAGATATTATTGAATAATAGATATTACCCTTCATTTGATATTTTCCTTTTGACTTCACTCTAGAATGGTTCCTACTGGAATGAACTCCCACTAAGTGAAGTCAGTTCTAAACTGTGTCGGGCGACACAACTGGACAGACTAACCGCCAATAAAATCATAATATGATGGCGATATTGATTAAAAATTGGAATAAAAATCTTATAATCAACTGCAGTTGACTCAATGGTTACATCAGTCTTTGAATGGACATTCAGATGAGCTGAATGCATCATTGACAGCATATTGCTTGAAATGAAGAGATAAATAAGGAATGGAATATTGACATCGCCCCTGTTAAATATAAGGATGTGTAAGGATGACGAGGCATTTGGCCATTTCTCTAAATGACACGTTTTAAGCTTTGAACCTTTCTGATGATGTGTGGATTCAGATTACGAGCTAACCCCCATGTCTCGCCAACACAGCTCCGATAGTCAGCAATAGGTCTCCAGATAAGACGGTGCTTACTCCGGCAACGGGTCCTAATTGCTCTGGTTCTCTGTTTCAGATCGGTCGGTTCTCTGCACTCGCTTTCTCAGAGATGTCTTGAATGACCGAGGGTCCGCGAGTCTGGGTGGCCACCGAGAAATCATTTAAACATTTGTCACCGAGGCTTCACTTACTCAGGGACACGACATTTTGTTTTTGGGACCCACCCCCCTCCCCCCCAACACACACACACACACACACACACACACACACACACACACACACACACACACACACACACACACACACACACACACACACACACACACACACACACACACACACACACACACACACACACAGAGAAAACACGAATATCCATTTCCACCTATACACTATACGAATGTCAAGTTGTTTTAAATACATTTATCTCAATTCTTCAAATGTGCTCACATTTCACCAGTCCAAGAGTCCATAATTATAGGACAAGATGTAAATGTTACGTTATGTGAGGTATAAGGTCGAGTTCAATACGTTTGCGCTGATACAACCACGTGCTTGTGTCTGTACTAGTCCACATTTATGTCGGCCTTGTCGAAACGAGTAGAAAAAGAACTCATCTCACAGGCTTAACAGGCACTATCCTGTGCTTTGATGTGATTGTGCTCTATCTACTGGTCCCCAAAACAGTTTTATGTACCTGACTTGGACCAGATCAGCTGTAAATACCATTATACTAATGGAATGTCACCAGCTTTGATGCCGTCGTTTTTGCCTAAAGAGATCTAAAAACATATGTTCATATAAAAATGGAATTCTATCCTGGGGATGATTATTATTCTCGTGTCAAATATGACCACGAGTAAAAAAGTTACATCAAGGAGATTGGATTCCAATATACAGAACACTCGACCATAAAGTCAGTGATCCTAGTTTGATGCCACCGTAACACTTTCTTTCTGTCAGAGATGAGATGCGCACTAAGTTTTATTTCGAAGGAAATTTCCACACAATTACCTGGAGATAACCATATTGAGATAACTAGACGCAAGTACTCTCCCTAGAGCTGAATTGAATCTTGCATGCTCACTTAACCTTTGTTGCTGGGGTAAAAAGCAAAATGGTGGTGAATATAATATGAATAGATTATAGAAAATCAATAGGACAAAATGTTCTAAACGGACCCCTTGAATTGCAGAATCAAGCTATATGCATGTGACCTTAGTATCGTGTGATTTTCACTGTAGTGATCATGCTGATCAGAAAGGAATAACGAGTGAGTGAGTGAGTGAGTAAGTTAATATTTAACGTCACATCGGCAATATTGCAGCCATGTCGTGATGAGAACATACGTGACAGAAAAAACCAAACATATATGTATATTATGAAGAACCTGTCGACGAAGGACAGTGAAACCACTAGATTATCACAGTTAGTATTTAAAACTAGCGTGGAAAGTTACAAAATAATAGTATCACTATTTGGACAGTACAATATAAAAACAGGCCATAGATTGAAAGGAATAACGAGAAAATTCCAAATAACGTTAGATTATGTTTGATTCGTAGTGTTAACACCATCATCTAAACTGTCAGTGAGAAGGGCCTTGTCGCGCACATGTGGGAATGATTTCTGGGTTATTAATCAATGTGTTACATATAACTCATTCTGACATATAGTTAATATGCTATCGGGTATCAATACAGAGTTAGATGTACAGACATTAATATTGATTTCTGTATGACAGCTGAAGCTCAGTTTCTGTGGTAACTCTTTCAATCTCCCCATTGTCTGCAAGTTATCGTACATTGTTTTCTGTTAAACGTCATTGTGATGTAGAAGTCACGGGGAGGTGACACGCTGATAAAAAAACCCCAAAACAAAGACAAAAAAACCCAAAAACAACAACAACAAAAAACTTTGTTAGACTTGTACAAGTCTACAAGGTAATGATTATTAGAGACAGCTTTTTGAGAAAAGGGTGGGAGGGGCGGGGGTTTACATAATTCAGAAAGGTTAGGTGAGATCCCAGTTCATAGTTCATTTTCACAAGATTTTCATTGGTCATGTAATAAACTTTCAGGACAAAAGGGGGGCGGGGTGCGCACCCCTCCACTGGACCGGCCTCATTACTATACATTCCTAGGCTCAGCATTCAGTACAGCCTGAGAACAAGGCTTGGGCCTCGTCTCTCCTCACTAAACTTTCCCGGCTTGTGTTTTCTATAGTACTGTGCACATTATTTGTACGTGCTTGACGGTGCAGATCTTAAGCTGTAAAGCTTAACAATCATTACGCGCCGTCATTACGTATCTTTGCGTGTGTACAGCTGGGTGCAGGCATAATGACCTGCCAAGACAGAAAAAACAGGGTGTTACAAACCAACACCACCGTTGTATGTTATTCATTCTCAGAGTAGTAGTGGGCATTCAAAAACATTGGTCAGCGTGTAAAATACGGACAGATCAATATGAATCGCTTTTAGGGGAGGATTTAATGCCTCCTCGGGGCGACCAGATGTCGCCCTCCGTTGCCTGGTATCAATCGTTCAGACCAAACCTGAAGCAGCTATGACAGATTCCATGTAAATGAGTACAGGAAACAACCGTTACAGGATCCTTGATTTAGTTATATCATAAATAGCTCAGTTACCGTTCTCAATAGCTAAAAATATATTTTAGGCTAAATAGAAAGTGAAATGTTTCTCGGGCATCGGTGCGTCACTTTTATTTGTGCGCGTAACAAGTTTTTTAATGTCATTTAAAAAAATATAATTTTCGCGTCCCGATGATCCATTTGTCCACTATAAGAATGAATATCTGTAAGAACGAGTCTGACTGAAGCTGCAACTCATTAACACGTGCTAAACTAAAGTTGTCATTCTGAGGGAGAAAAAAATGTGCTCCTCTCTTGTCTCTATCAAAAATTGCGAAAAAAAACGTCCTGGCGCCCTCCTCACTTTCGAAAAAAATCTGCCCGAGAAACATTGAATTATTTTTATACAGCCTCATAGCTTTTTTCTTTTATACCAAGTAGTGTATATGTGGGCGCAAGGATCAGACAATATATATCCTCTCTTGAAAAACAGAATCGCAATAGCAAAACATCACTGAACAACTCTTATTCAGTTTCATGTAAATCAACGGTGCAGCACTGAAATTATGTGGAGCAATACACTGGTATCCCATGCACATTTCACAGGAATGACAGGCATCACAGTCATCAATGCTGTCCACGAGGTGGCGTTGACCTTACGGCATGGCATTTGGCACAGATCGAATGAGTTGTTGGATGTTTCCCTGTGGAACTTTTCTCCATTCCTCTGTTAAAGGGCCTGCAACAACTGTTAAAGGGTCAAAGGCAGATGACGACATCAACGTACATATTCATCGATCTGATTCAGATCCGGGGATCTGGAAGATATCGATTGTCCAGGTACTTCATTGTAGCACGTCCTGTGTGATGTCTGGTGTTGTCCAGTTGGAACAGCCCTCTCTGAAGATGGACAAGACGATGCATGTCAGGACGGAGATTCTGGTAGATATATCGGGGCTGTAGGATCGCCTTGGCCTAGAACCAGTTCCGATCTGCGTGTGAGTGAGTGAGTGAGTGAGTGTGTGAGTGAGTGAGTGTGAGTGTGTGTGTGTGAGAGTGTGTGTGTGTGAGTGAGTGAGTGAGTGAGTGTGTGTGTGTGTGTGTGTGTGTGAGAGAGAGATGGCTCCCAACACCACGCACATTCTTCGCCAAACCGGCCCAATTGCCTGATGCAGTTAGGGTGTAAAACGTACATTGCATCGTGTGTAGACACTTTGTCTCCCGCCACGTCGCTTGAGGAGGTAAAGAGGATCTCATCCTCGTGTCTACTGATATCAGTTATATCAACACGAGCTGATAGAGTAACACGTGTTGATATAACTGATATCAGTAGATACGAGGGTGAGATTCTATTTATCATCCAAAATCATTCTTCATTAGTTTTCAAAGTGAAATGTACATCTCTGAACGTAGCACTGCCATTAGATCTGCAGCTTGATGACGTCATAGCATTGTCAGGGCATTGTACAAAGTCTACTGTCAAAACGATATCTCCTAGGAGATCTCGACTGATCTCACAAAAGCGATATGTACTGTGGATTACAGTTTCGGATAAAAATGCGATTTACCACTGAACCAAATGTGCCTCCAGTTTCCAAGGTTCCATGGTGCACCACCTCTCTCACCGACATTGATGTAGGCAAGTTAGAGAAGTGGCAACTTTTGGACGTCAGAGACGCATACCTACCTCTCGGATATGGTTCCTGATTGTCTGGTCTGACGCTGTCCGGGCTCCACACAGTTCTTGTGCTGTGTCCCGAGCGGAACGGTGTCAGTCATGTTGGTGGTTTCTCCGAATGTAACGATCTTGGACTGGTGTAGTGACTCTCGGGTCTTCCTGATCCTTGATAGTCATTTGTCGTATTGCAAAGCGTTCCCACAAACGGGTTACTGTGCTGGGATGAACGTTGAAGGTCCTCGTCACGGCGCTCTTTGATTCGTCCGCTTGTTTTCGTCCAATGGAAATATTTCGGTCGGCAGCGTTGAGACGTCCCAGTTCTCATCCATCTTGGATGAATTTGCAGAATACACTTGGGTGTTTTATAGTCAGTCATAGGAAGTGTGTGGCGGTGTGACAGATATGGCCACAAATATATGCAATGATTGCACAATAGAGTGTCTGGGAACCATCAGAAACATGGAAACCTACTATCAGAAGAATTCAAACTATGTAACATTATCCATACCAGTTCACGTGACTGTGACATTACTCAATCCATTCCTCTATCCATCCAGATATATATGTTTTCTAATGGTTTCTAACAGTTCTAAAAGTGTTTTTAAGAACTAAGGTCAAAATGGTGAATTATGATACAGCAAATGTCGAAGGACTGATCAGGTTACAGTTAAACCATGCAATACCGCTAGTCATGACTGTCTGACGTGACAAGCCGACACTGCTGTTTTGTGGTTTCATATAGATGGTGAACTTTTCTTTTGAAGTCTGTTGAAGAAATTTTTGGGAGCTGACATTTCCAAGTGTAGTAAATAACAGAATAAACTTTTGATATTTTAAGAAATCTCTGCGATTCCAAAACTACCTGGGTCTAGGTCTCTCGGAATAATAATATTTTCCAATGTATCTTTCGGAGATGGAGAGTCCTTTCTGTGATTTTGAAGAGTGAGTGAGTTTGGTTTTACAGCGCTTTTAGCAATATTCCAGCAACATCACGGCGGGGCACAACAGAAAATGGGCCTCACACATTGTACCCATGTGGGGAATCGAACACGGGTCTTCGGCGTGACGAACGAACGCTTTAACCACCCCCGATTATGAAGAAGTGCAACAAGCAAACTTATTATAATATCCTGTTCACAGGCAGCTGTTTACGTACGTCAGCTACTTCACGCACTATGTAAAAATACACACGTGTGTACACGTCAAAACAACCCTCATCACTGAAATAGGCTTCACACACTATCTCCAAAGCTATGGGTCAGAAGGTTCTTCCACAGATGGAACTAGATCATGTTCTAGGCAAAAGGTCTGCGTGACATCCTGACAGACCTGATGGGCAGGAGGTTGCATCCTGGTGCTAATCCCACTCATCATCTGTACCAGGTCTGGTTATGCATTTAAGTATGCAATGAAGTAATGGTGGCAATAATAATGCAGGCAAACTTAACATCCACATCAAGTCGCCAGTAACCTTTTAGTCGACCAAAAGCATTTTCTGTTTTCATTTTCGCACGACAGTCTGTAACTGTAAAACCTTTGTTCACCTGAGAGGATATCTCTGTGAAAAAAAGACTTGACAACTCATGGTCTCAGCGGATGTGCAGGATGTCCGAGCATAACTACAGGACGAAACACACCCTTGTCTCTGAGCACAATCTCCTCGACCATTGTGGAAATTTAAGAACATTCTTCACCATGCGAAAAGAAATCACAGTTTGAAAACACTCTCCCAACCACCCAATGTTAACGTCTCAGAACACCTACTTGTGATCGCATACTCCTTGAATTATCAGTGAATACCGCTCTTTCCCCTTCTGGTAGTCCTGTTGACCAATAATGGGAATGTGGCTGCCGCTGTATGTTGCCACCTCACCTCACCTCACCTCACCTCACCTCACCTCACCTCACCTCACCTCACCTCACCTCACCTCACCTCACCTCACCTCACCTCACCTCACCTCACCTCACCTCACCTCACCTCACCTCACCTCACCTCACCTCACCTCACCTCACCTCACCTCACCTCCAATCCAATCCAATCCAATCCAATCCAATCCAATCCAATCCAATCTTCCTCGAAGCCTTTAACGACGTTTCGGAGATCTCCATTTTAGGGAAATCCAAAGACTCATCTTGTAGAACGTCTTCACGAGGTTAAAGAACATCAGGAACTCAAGGGCGTATATGAGAGGGTGTGAGAACAGAAAAATACACAAAGAAACGAAAGAAGGGAAGCCATAAATTTATTACAAACTATATTGATTGTAATAAATAATTATTTTGCCCAAATTGTATTGAACCAACATGTGAGTCTGTAAAAGGACGAAGACAAACACTTCAGCCTTTTAGTTACTCCAGCTCGGTGAGACATTGACAGACATACTCAGTTATTGCTCTGTGGAAAGAGAATACCACCTGCTGCATTGAGTCACTATTATGTGTTGCATTAGGTCTGTTGTTACATTACATCAGTGTATGAAATAGTGTCTGCACGGCGGCCTGATGCTTGCTAGTTACTTAATTTTTATTATTTTACTTTGTAGGCGGCCCTGTGAACCAATTCATTTTCCATGGGTATATATTTTACTATGTCTCTGACTACGGGTGATATTTTTAAAATAGTTTACAATTGTAGTAGCTTGACGACGTCTGTGTGTATAGTTCATGATCAATCAAACCGTACCTTCCACAGATCAGTCTACCCTTTTATCTAACACTAAACATGATTGGTCTAAAGAATGATTTCAGCGACCAAGTCGTTTTTGTTAAATTTGCTGTTGCACATGTTTACTTTTCACAAGGCGAGTTACAAATCCCCTGTGCTAATTGCATGAAGAGTGAGTGAGTGAGTGAGTTAATATTTAACGTCATATCGGCAATATCTCAGCCATATCGTGACGAGAACATTTACTACTGAAATGAAATATATATATATCTATTATAAAACCTGTCAACGAAGGACAGTAAAACAACTAGAATATCACAGATGAGAATATAAAACTAGTAACTATACCTAAAACAATTTATCTATAGAGGACAATACAAGATAAAAATGGGCTATAGATTGCTAACAACTGAAAGTAGATCACCATACTAGGGACCATGGGGACTTTGCTACCTGCATGGACCCTAGCTGGATTTACATCATCCCCTCAGCCATCAGTAAATTTGGGAAATCTAGCCATGCAAATAAAACGACATTTATGCTACGATTAAAAACGTGAAAGTGTGAATTTGTTTTGAATGTTTGTGGACTTACGTACCCTCTCAGGGGGACAATAGTTTTACAGTACTTCAACCCCATTTGAGGATACAGCCACTAACAAGCACTGTTACCAATTTAAACTTCCAATAGTAAAATATTTATCTATTTACAATTCTGTCAATAAATCTAATTCTTTTAAAAATGCAATGATTAAATGAGAGCTTGTGTTATTAAAAAGATCCTTCAGAGTTCGTGAATTAAAATACTGATCCCTTGTGATGGAATACTCAACACAGACTGTGATTCTTCCATCACAAGGGATACAAAACGGAGGATCCTCACCTTTAAGCAAATATTTATGTGTATATCTTGTGTGGCCAATACGACATCGTCGCATGATGACCTCCTCAAATCTGGACTGACAACCCAAGTAGTTGTAGCCAATATACGGTTTTATTTCATGTAATTTATTGATACCTACTTGAGTGTCCCACTTCTTCTGCATCGGATCACGGATATACGTTCTAATGCAAGCTTTGTAATCTGAATATGGAAGAAGAAGTGGTGTCACAGATCTGTTGAGTGCTGCCTTGGCAGTAAGATCAGCCATCACATTCCCAGAAATACCTACGTGACTGGGTAACCAACAAAAGACGATGTCGTATTGGCCAGTAGCAAGAGTATTATACAGTTCAATAATTTCAATTAAAAGTGGATGTTTACAAGAAATATTTTTAATAGCCTGAAGGCAAGAAAGAGAGTCGGAATATATTATATACTGTTTACGTTTCGGATGTCTTTGAATATATTTGAGAGCTGTTAATATGGCGTTAGCTTCTGCTGTAAAAATAGAACTATTATCTGGTAATCTAGAAGATATTGTTCTGGATCCAATGACAGTAGCGCAAGCAACTGCACAACCGTCCTTGGACCCATCTGTAAATAAGAATTTGTAATTGTTATATGTATGTTTCAATTGATTATATTCTTGTTTATACTGTAATTCATTCGTTTCTGATTTATTAAATGTAGTTAATGTTAGGTCAACCTGTGGCCTAACCAACTGCCAAGGGGGAGAGGAAAGAAGACGGAAAGGAGCTATATTGTCCAGCTCAATACCAGCAGCAGCAATAAACGGCTTTATTCTGAGCCCAAGAGGTGGAACAAGAGAAGACTTTTTGCTAAACAAATCCTCATAAAGAGGATTGAAGACACAGTTATATGCAGGGTTAGATTCGTTAGAGTATAGTTTTGTGATATATTGTAAAGATAATTTAATACGGCGTTGTGCAAGAGATGGTTCATCGGCCTCAACGTAAAGACTGTCAATAGGTGAAGTTCTGAAGGACCCAAGACAAAGTCTTAGACCTTGGTGATGGACAGGATCAAGAAGTTTAAGGTTGCTTTTGCAGGCTCCACCATAGACGATGGAGCCACAATCAAGTTTAGAACGAACGAGTGATCGATGTAGATGGAGAAGGGTAGCTTGATCCCCTCCCCATTTTGAATTTGAAACCACTTTCAACAAGTCAAGTGCTTTCAGGCATTTAGTTTTAAGAGATTTAATATGTGGTAAAAAAGTTAAATGTGAATCAAAGATTAGACCCAAGAATTTGGCTTGCTTCAAAACTTTAATGGGCGTCCCATCTAGAGACAGTTCAGGGTCTTTATGGGGTATGTATTTACGACAAAAATGTATGCAGTTAGTTTTCGATTTGGAAACTTTTAAAGCCGTTTTCAAGACACCATTTATCTATTTTGTTTAAACACAACTGCAATTGCCGTTCAATGGTATGCATATTTTTACCACGACAAGAAATATTAAAATCATCCACAAATAACGATCCAGCAATTGAATCGTTTAAAACTTTTGATAAACTGTTGATCTTGATGCTAAAAAGAGTGACAGATAAAATACTGCCTTGTGGAACACCCTGATCCTGATTGTAATGATCAGACAGGGTAGAACCCACACGGACCTGGAATTGTCTGTCATTTAAAAAGTTGGCAATAAATTGAGGCAAACGACCTCGCAAACCAAAGTCATGTAAATCCCTGAAAATACCATGTTTCCAGGTTGTGTCATATGCTTTTTCAAGATCAAAAAAGATAGACACAGCATGTTGTTTATTAATTAGTGCGTTTTTAACAAATGATTCCAGTCGCACTAAGTGATCGACAGTACTTCTGTTTTTACGGAAACCACACTGTATATCTGTGATAAGATTATTTGTTTCCAAGTACCAAACAAGTCGATTATTTATCATGCGTTCCATGGTCTTGCAAACACAGCTAGTAAGTGAAATAGGTCGATAATTGGACGGATCCGTATGATCACGTCCAGGTTTAGGTATTGGTACTACTATGGCGTCACGCCATGACGGAGGAAAGTTACCCGATGTCCAAATATCATCAAAAATATTGAGAAGAGTTTCTAGGCAGGATTCCGGTAAGGGCTTCAGGAGTTGATAATGTATGTTATCAGCTCCAGTAGCAGTGTCATGAGCTTGATCAAGAGCAGTATGGAGTTCATGAATAGAAAACGTTTCGTTATAATCTTCCCCATTATCAGAATTGAAATTAATAGTTTTCTTTTCTTCTTGTTTCTGATATTGCTGGAAGTTTGGTACATAATTTGAAGAGGAAGAGTGTTTAGCAAGGGTTTCACCTAGTTTATTAGCAATATCTGATTTATAAATAAGCAGTTGACCTCCATGTTTAAGATGATGGACAGTAGATTTAGTACCTTTACCTTTGATTTTCTGGACCATGTCCCATACCATGGGTATAGGTGACCGAGAATTTATTTTGGACACATAATTTTGCCAAAATTGGCGTTTGTTTTGTTTAAAAGTACGCCGTGCTTTAGCATTTAAAATTTAAAATTTATTTAAATTATGCACCATAGGATGGCGACGGAAATAATGTTCTGCCTTTTTCCTTGCCTTCCTAGCTTGTTTGCACTCATCGTTGAACCATGGTTTTCTTATGTGTGGAACTACAGAGGAATTTGGTATACACTCATCAGCTATGGAATTCAGTTCATCAGAAAAAGATTTAATAGCATCAGGAACGTCAATAAAACGTTCGGGTTTAAGTTTTTCAGCACACAGTGTTTCATATAAAGCCCAGTTAGCCTTTTTAAAATTCCGTCTTGATGATGGAGGAACATCAGATGGAGTAACAGCTTTTAATATAGTAGGAAAATGGTCACTTCCACACAGGTCATCGTGGACTGACCATTCGAATTCATTTAATAGTTTTGAATTTGTCAATGACAAGTCAAGAGCAGAATAAGTCCCTGTACCAGGGTGTAAATATGTGTTGGAACCATCATTATAAATACATAAGTCATTGTCAGAACAAAAGTCCTCCAACAATTTACCTCTAGTGCTTGTATTTACGCTACCCCAGAGTGGGTTGTGCCCATTTAAATCTCCCATTATAATACAGGGCTTCGGGAGCTGATCATATAGAGCTTGAAGATCGGTTTTGGCAAAAGCCGAAGATGGTGAAATATAAAGAGAGCATAGCGTAAACGCTACATGTAAAGTAATTCTCACTGCAACAGCCTGCATATTAGTATTAAGTGAAACAGGGCTTTGAAACGTTTTGTTTGACTAGAATGGATGATCCGCCAGTGGCCCTATCACCCGGAGGTGAAAAACAATGATATGCATTAAAATGACGAAGGTCAAATGTATTTGTTCGCTTTAAATATGTCTATTGGAGACATAACGCTGAAGGTGTGAAATCTTGGACTAATAGCTGTAATTCATGTAACACGATTGCAGGCCCCTATTGCCCTCAACCACCAGGATCCCCTCCTCCGCCGACAACCCACGGCAAACGGGTTGGTGGACCAAATATCCCCCCGGGTCCACTACGGGGGTGTTGGCGAGCTCTTGGCGTTACCCAGCACCCACCACGAGGAGGTGGCTCGCCACGGGTGCCAATTGCATGAAGAACATGTAGAGATCATTCTTGCCAGAGATACTGACCATTCTGACTTTGTCTCTTTGTCTCATTCACATGGCAGTGACACTAAATGAATCAAAAGGGACCACGAAGCTATGCTTCGTAAAATTTGTTTTACCTCACAGTATTTCAACACCTTGCCTAAGTTTCCTATTTTTAACACAGGGCCGATTACATGTTAACAGGTCCGGCAACATTTTTCAGTCATCAGTCCGCTGAGCTGCCTGGTATTCTCATCGAATTGAAACTAACACGTATGTACATTACATCGAGTTTCAATTGTTGAGTTAGAATTGTCGGTTTTATTGTTATCTTATACAATGATTATTTCTATGATTAACGACAAAACTTGACCGCGTATACATGTTTTATGTGGTTTGGCATGGAGTTGGAGCAACCACGCCAGTGGTTCAACAAGTGTCCTTTGAATAGCCAACTGACCATGCTTGAGCTCAATGAACCAAAATTGGTTCACAGACATAACTACCACTATATTTGTATATTACCTACAGACACATAGACACGGGTAACCACCTTCATGAGCAAGATAACTGGTTGTAAGTGGGATAAGGCTTGATTATCGATCCCTACCGTCATTGTAGGTGACTGACAAATCGACTCGAAAAGAAAATACTGCGATTTTCATTGAAACAGACAACATGGAGAGTTGGAGAAACTCGGCCACTTTGAAATGAACCAATTTAAATAAATCTTTACACATCCTAAAATTGTCATACTAGTCTGACGATTGTCTGATCTAATCATGTTGCCCACCCCATGGTGGTTGCCTGTCTTCTTTCCAAAGTGACTTGTCACAGTATAATCCACACATTCATGCACTGGGAATAAACCCCATCCTCATAGCTAGATTCTTATGTACCTACAAGTCGAAGTTAATGCCTCTCTATAACTAGGGCAGTCAGAGCTGGGTGTTATGGGTTGCTAAATCATCCCATCTGTCGCTTTACAGGGGAACTTAGGGTCTAAATGGTAAAACAGTTAAGAAACTCTGAAAGATTGCGTCATTCAGGCTGTATCTGTTCGGCTCATGAATCGCATGATTCAGGCACACGCCCATGCAAGCACTGATTGTGTAGCCACTTGTTGTCGATTGCAAATGAGATACGGTCAGTGTAGTTGATGACACATTGATTGAACAAATACAGTTGGCTTAAAAGGACATGACAGAAGTACAAATACACGTACATGTACGGGTAATTTATGTGTTCATTGGTGAAATACTCATTCCATGTACTGAATGTATTGCGTATGTATAGAATGAACATGTATCATTGCTTGGTATGGAATTTAGCTTGATTCTCTCTGCTGCTCACTGTCAGTCCCATCACATGTCTTCCAGATGATACCTGCCAAAATTAACAAATAATCATCGGGAACACGGTTGGTAAATTCAAGCTGACACAGAAGGAAACTGCCGCCTTTGAACTTACCGCGCTCCTGTCTCTCTCAAGACGTTGTTCACGAAGACGCGTTCACGGAGATGCATTCGAGGAAACATGGTACTTAATGCCACATGTTTACTGCCATTAGACTGACAGAGACCTATGACAGATATTACTGATTATGTCTTACGTGAGGTATGGTGGCCTCTGTGTAAGATGGCTACAGGTATTATAGTGTTATGTGACTAACTCAACGTGCAAATGCAATGCCAGTATACAAAACATCGGTCCTTGCATACGGTCAGGGTAGTGCAAATCAATGCCATCGGTCAATGCATAAAATCAGAGGTTATGCACGAGTGGTCAGTCTCCCAACTGATGAAACAACTGATGAAATACACGAGCGTCATGCATCTATCTTGAAAAGCATGAAAAGATATCTACATGTGAACAGCTGCGTTTTGGTGTGAAGTTTGTTAAGAATTCTCCAATTCGAGTTTCATCATTTATTGAACTCATGACAATAATCTCTTCAACGTTACTAATTCGTTTTATAATCCATCATCCAGCCAACATTACCTTTAAACAGAACGGAATATCTTTCAAAATCTAGTTTAGAACAGCTGACTGAAGTGAGTGGATACATTTACACTATAGTGAGTCTAAACTTTTGATGGGTAGTAAAGTATATGAAGGCTATGGTAGCACAGCTGTGCCGGCTGTGATCTAATACCGTCACCCAAGCAAAGGCATATCACCTGTTGTTCAGAACCCATTCTGTGTACAACTTATGGACAAAGCAATCCATGTGCCATTTAACACATCCACTAGCACAGTCTACTGTTTACAAACAGTTCTTCCACTGATTGTGGGACGTCACAAATATATACATGTAGTTAGATCAAAAATACTCTCACCCCTGGGTCCTCCATGAGCTCAGGTCTGATGTGACATGGTGTGTATTTAGTGATTGTGGGCACTGACGTCACCACTCATGTAGGGGATTTAATACAACGGTGTCTCATTGTGTTGTGTCTTACTCTACTCTTATTCCGCTTTCTGGGAAGCGAATTCATTCAACTGAATTATAGTTATGAAATAACCCAATAACGATGCGTTTTATATCGAGCCATCGCTCTTACTTTCAGATTTCCTGATATCAATGTGATCTACATTGCTCTCTTGCTCTTTCGCGGCTTCTGTTTGAGCGTCTCTCCACACGAAACCCCAAGTTAAAAAGGGCAAAGCTTATCTAAATGGTTTAAAACGAATCAGATCAGGTGACTTTAATATCTCATCATAAGCAATTTTCCAATCATGCCAAATCGTGGCATGTTTAATCGCGAAAAACATTTCGTCTCGCCTTTCGCCAGAGCAGCTGACTTTAAAGTTACACTTTCAGTGAGGCAGTCGAACAGTTCACACGAGAGAAACAGAACAGTATTGTACAAGGATTACCCCAAAATGTGGTTCGTTTTCATTTTAGAATGTAATGCGCTTCTGTTGAGTCTGGAGTCTGACTAGACAGGACTATCTAGGGTACTTAACCTTGTCCGGGACCTCTAGGTCAGCAGGGAGACGCCAAGCAGATGTCAAGCAGATGCCATCCCCTTGTACTACTGTGTACCACTCCTGAACATTTCCAAATGATCGAGATTGGTTGTCTCTGAGAACACGTGGCGGCAGGTAGACTCGGTCACACAGGAAGCAGCGTTTTCTGCCATGTGTCACGGTTGAAGGAAATGGGATGGGCTAGTCAGGAATTGCTTGCTTGGAGGAATTTTTATTCTAAGACCAATTAGCATGAAGCATGTTCAATTTATTTCACAGTTACATTACCATTTTTCGTGACAACAGTTCTTCGAAAGTTTATGTCTGTTTGGTCGGGTTCCGATGGGAACTTCCTTGATTGGGCGTGTCTGATCATCCAATGTGACCTTGGTGGAATGGATTCTAACCACGAGTGGCCCAGTAGTGTAGGTTGCTGCAACACGCCCAATAGAGTCACGTTCCTTGGGCATGCATGCATGGAGCCTCGGGTCGACTTTGTTCTTTCAGTGTTTGTTAGCACTGCACCCGTGCCCCGGATATCACTAAAACCGTAAACACACGTTGGTATTTCCTTACAATTTAACGTATTCTGTTTCAACCAATTGCTCAGTCATAAACTGACCGCCCTAATTGATTTCCGGTTACATAATGCACCAGCTGGGAATTTTAGGAATCGGCTTTGACACAGTAAAAACACGTGAAACGCTGCACTACCTCAATAATAAAATCAAAGTGAAATGAGGCGATAAACGTTTAGACTGACACCAGTTGTGCCCCTTTCCGTGCGGTTCTGTTTCTCTATTTATACAAATGAGGTCGACAAAAGGGAACAGGATAACTGTAGCAAGAAGTTTAACAACCTTCTGTAGTATCGATGTTAAACACCAAAAAGCCAATTCCAATCTGAACTCGAATGCGTTAGTCGAGCGAAAACGCATCGATCATGCCTTTCAGTGTTAGATCTGTACTTAAAAATACAGGGTGACATAAAATCTCCACAAGACAATGACAAAAATATTGCTTCAACAATAGTCAGGTTTCCCTTCATGTCGAGCGATATTCCAAGTGTTTCACCTTTCCGTGTTTAATTTTTACAACCTTTGAGTTTCGATCATGCTGTCTGTATGAAGATTTCATACACGCAGCACTGAATGACTTGCTCAGAAGTGCTTCGACCTTGGTTACGACAATCGGTAAAGTTTTCAAAACGTTTTGCGATGGACATGTGTAGATTTCTAAATTTGACACGATAGTTACAAAAATGATGTCCCATGCAAATCCCTATTTCGACTTACCCTTTCACGTGTTTGTTTATTAGTGTATGTGGAAACAAGACACACACACATCTCTTCGTAAAACAACTAGTCTCTGAAATGAACATATTTTACTAACAAAAAGTTCATAGTTAAAAAATAATAATATCATGAAATGGAACCCTGAGACATTCTTCAGCCTGATTCTAATGGCGTCTAGATTTGCCACATTTTCTAGACGTGCGTGGTCTTTCATGGATATATTTGCTTCAGGGTCTGTACGACAGACTAGTGTGTCCGCGAACACCGGGTAGCCTCATTATTTGCTTGTGATTCATTACCATATGCTCAGCCGGAATAAAATGTACAATCGACTCTACTTTTGGGGGAGATTTCTTATGGACGTGGAAATGGTTTGGTTGCTCTATATCATATTGTATCAGCGATAATCTACAAAATTATATAGTCTCCCTGATTTTACTGACCCATGTTCAAGGCGGTGTTATCCACATTCGCTCAGTCTAAGTAAGATGATGTAAACCACCACACACTGGTCACTGGTAGAACGTGATTATTGATAACTATGTCCTGTTTGATAACCTTACGGCGTCTGTTCCCGCTCGACGTTGTGAGACCGACCTTACGACTACGTTAGATGTCCCTAGCGGAAACACATGATAACGGCACGTCTCGAGAGGTGAAAACCTGTTACTTCCCTTCTCCACTGATGGTCCCATGCCATATTAACTTCTTGTGTGAGTGTTATGGATAAGGTTGTCTTTACAATGCTCACAATTGTGTTTGAGTTATGTGAAGCAGTACTAATTTTATTGTCTGTGACGTCGCATCTTGTGACGTCATGTATTCTCGCGCTGTTCACTCGGCAGGCAAGTCACATGTCAACTATGAGACATGAATATATTTGTCACCTTGCAATAATTACCGTCAAACGGTGAGTTTTGACAGTCTATTAAGAACAAATGTTAAGATTCTTAAGTATGACAGCGTCTTAGTGTTACGATGCGACGTAAACCAACTTCTAAAACGCGTTCAGCTTTTAACAGCATTTCAATTATAGTGTAGTAGAATGTAGAAGAAACCCCCCAAATGTGTTGAGTAACACTGCACACTGTGAACCACATGCCTACAGTATGGTAGGAAATAACACAGACAGACAGACAGACACACACACACACACACACACACACACACACACACACACACACACACACACACACACACACACGTACGTTTAGGCTGTTACTCTGTACCCCTAAAATGTACACTGCAAATAGCATATGTCGAAGTAACCCAGACTTGGTATTCAGTGAGATGCCTAATAGCATATCCAGAAAAGCATGTTTACTCGTAATATCGGGCAAGCTTAGATAAACATACGAATAGCTGCTGTAAACAATACATCAGACTATCTATAAAATTCATTTAGGTCGCTCAGCCAGGTATGACGACGCCCAGTCGGCTCATCTGTCACGGTATGCTCGTGCTGCCTACCGGCACAAGGGGGCATCTCAAAGATATGTATGCTATTGCAACTAATGTGAACTGAATGTGTCTCATCCATTGATAAACATCTTACGTTCTTTCTATCATAACGTTTATGTTGAGACATATAAAAGAGTATGATACCCATAGATCTACAGGATTGGACATTATTTGTAAATTGCTATGACATGCACTTTACTTCCCCAGTTTACTTCCTGTAACGGACGTGTTGTTACTGACTACAAAGCCCTTACGGTTTGCTCAGTTAAGATCAGTCGGATTCAGCTCACAACGTCTCAATGCTATCAAGTAGGACACCGTGACCATGCTGTGCTGGCACTGTGTCTCATCTGTGGATTACAGGTTTCTTGCGCTCTCTGATTTTCTCCATGAGATATACTTGATTTCTGCCTGTCTAATGGACACCTTGTATGACGTCAGAAATTATAATAATGTTTTCCGGTACCTTATGGTGGTGTGACTGTTTCCGGTACAAGGACAAATGATGACGCCAGAATTGTCTAGACAGGGTTAGGATTTGAACCATTGCTTTCTCGCCTTAAAATTCGGAGGCGAAACAGAGCGAGAATGCTGTACCACGAGACAAGAAAGCGATATCACGAGACGAGAAAGCCAGAACACGAGAAGAGAAAGCGATAAGACGACCATAGGTAGGGGTTGATATTCCATCCACGGTGAAGAACACTTCGCCGTTCATGAAGATTTGGCCGCAAAGACGACTTCGTATCCGTGATTGAGATCAGAATATCGTTTACCAGTGTGAAGAACGATGATGCGTTTTCCTTCCCAGTTGTTCTGGAGTGGTTCTAGATACAGTTATGGTATCATTGATCTCTTCTGTATTTTTCATTGCAGCTGCTTCCTATAGTGGGATTCTCTCTGGAGGCTAAAAGGTATACAACTTATATACACTGCTCCCCCTGTCCAATTTATTTGCGTCCTGGTTTTGCTTCTGAGACGACCCCTACTTCATGTTTCTTTATGGCAGCCCCAAGGTTGCGCTAGGTCAATGATAAAGCCCTGTCGTATCTAAAGAGCTGTTTTCCTAAGTCCCTTTGCGGCGCAGAATTCTTGTAGACATTAGCAATCCGCGTATCCACATCAAGAGCGATGCTTGTGATTGGACACAACTCAGTGTGAAATATAATGATAGTGAGACTCCATGGCCGCTCCATTCTTGAGAGTTTCTGCATTAAAGTCATTATTTGCTACGTCACTTATCGTTTGAAATTAAGCTAAGTTTAATTTGAAGATGGGCATTTAAAAAAGTGTCTTTGTAATACAATATCCTCTCACAATAATATATGGTCTGTTCCATATATATGGCATTGGACAAAATACTGCACTAATTTCTGCACTAATCTCTCCGCAATAAGGTCAGTTTTGGCGTTTCCTGTCTCCCTACCACTGAGAGTGTAGTTAGGCCGAATTTAGTTTAACAGATATGTCACACTTTCACATATCAACTACATAAATTGTCGAAGGACATTAAATGTGAAAAAGATCCAGTTTTTTCCTTTTCCAAAAGTACTTTAGTAAGGCCTTTAAATAGAGCACATTTTCAGCACTGTTTCGTTACCCTAGATTTCTCCATTTATTCAGTTAATGACGCAAATCTCTCCAGATTTAAGAAAGCATTGATACGATTGCTGGACTAATGCATCCGTGTGACGTGCGAAAGAATATGTGTCAGAGGTCACGATAAGAGAGAGATGTCGATATATACTATCCATGTTATTCACAAAGGGGAAATAATACCCCACCTAATCGATGATGACTCATACATCGTTATAACTTGTTTCCTAGTTTGAGTTGTTGAGGGATATACCCCGGCAACATATCCCGGGCGGACGGAGACAGTACCAACTGGAAATGCATCATGATGTCAAAATCAACACATCAAACTCAACTCATTCCCTCAGTCACTGTAGACAAAGGAGTATAAGACGAAAACGACAAAACCCATTCCATGAACATTAAAAGTCTTTACCCTAAAGCAGAGTCGCTAACAACGATTTTGAGAAGAGCAAGAACAAAATTTGCGTAAACGAACTTACTTTCTAACACCCTGCTACAGACAACACAAACATACCGAGACAGGTCAGCTGTTGACTCGAATACACGCAGGATTATATGTTACTGTAACAAATCAAATTAGGGAGGTTCATTGCAGAAAACGTCAATCAAATTTAGAAAGGTCGTCAACGTGCCTCTGAGAAAACGTTTCACTGACTAAGGTATTTAATGCTCTAACCATGTTAAAACACATTGGACCAGAATGAAATCGAAAAAAGCTACTTGAAAACTCTGTGGACACAGCCTGCACGATTCTATTTCAAATGTAGACACTGAAGGTCGAATCTACAGAAATATTTATTTTGAGGAAATTTATAGTCACTCTGAATCGCTAGGCAGCGATCTATACAGAACCCTGACTAGACTGGTCTCGCTGTGGTTAAGGTGAACAAATCAGTAGCAGGGAATTGGCTTAATTTCCCTTGTTGAACGAAATACAATTATTGATGTACCCGAAGATTAGATTATTGTCTGAAATCTCCTGGTTTGATTTGGCCGATCCGAGCAGAACTTTCGACTCATGTACCTTCGGAAACAGATCAGTCCGGAGGTCAGTGGAATGTGAATCTCTGAACCTAGACTTCACTGATCATTACTAGCCAGTTTATGTGCATGGAGGTCAACCAGTACATGATGTCCGTAAATGTGGATAACAGACACTCGGAGACATATACATAACAAGTAATTAAATCAGATTTCCACAAATTTGTGGGTGTACAGTAGAGGTGACGTCGGCGAACTACTCAGTCTGTTGTCTTAAGCATTCCTCGGTCGGAGATCATTTCGTTATTGTAAGGTAATGGTATTCCAGTTATATTAAGGCAGCCTGCAAATTATGAGGTCTGAACCACAATCCGGACCTGGCAAAACAACCATTTATAAGACTAGCAATGACTGCCCCGCACAGACAGGATGACACGACACAGCCCAGTCACTCTTCCCGTTCGATGTCCACGACCAGCCTTCAGATACCGACCCAGGGTCAGTGCCTGGATCCTGCTGACCATCAACTCAGGATCATTTGAATCACAAAATCTAGCCTACTAAACACGGATTTTGAAAACATTCACGGAAAAGTAAGTAGGGCCCTTGGACCATTTAACGCACCTCGTACCACATGTTGACAGATTTAACCCGAGTTGTTGAGATCAGTGTCAGCTCACATCCTAACGAGGAGCAGCATTGAAGCAGTGATGTATGCTTCCATACACGCTGCTTGTTCTTGTGGGACTCTTTCTGGAAGCAAAACGGTAACTGTAACCAAAAACGTCTGGGACTTGGGCTTAACAGTACAAAACTGTTCTGGAAAGTACCTGTAGGCATAACATGAAACTGTATTTGGAGACGAACATGAGTGGGCGTTGTCTGTAAGTTCCACAGAGATGGACTGAATTTGAAGCTATATCTCCGAATCTTTCGTATCAGATGATGATGGCGGACGCAGCCCCGTTTGCTAGGATCAATGTCAGCTGTTTCAAAGGGTGTGACATTCAATTACATTTCCAGTAACTTGACTGCCACTAGTGTACAACTGGCTATCACGGCAAGTTTACCCTCTTATCCCAAATGTAGTGGTGTTAATGTTTGCGTGTATGTCTTCAGAAATGTTTGGTGAAGTTTGAGAAAGTTTGCCAATAACTAACTATTTCCCAAATGAAATTATGTTTTATCGCCTTAATCGGATCAGTTCAAGAATGGAGACTAGCAGACCAGCAAATTTCCCTCTTTTAATCAATTACATGATAGTTGAAACGAAAAAGGAGCTAAACATGACAAACAAAGAAAATAACTTTGCAGGGAGTTACAGAAATCGCGACAGTTATGGATTATTTGTAAACATAATGGACAGCATTGCGTGCAACTCCGTGGCCTCCTGTTTCAGTGGGGAGCTACGACGTATATCCGTAACAGAACCAAGAGTTTAGCAAGCTCGCTGTGAGTAGCTTTAATCACTGAAAGCCGCATGCTGACCGGTCCGTCCAACGAATGGGCGGGCGACCTTTACAAAGAAAGCTTAAGGGATATACCTTTACTGATATTACCAACAACGAGGTAAAGAGGGCGTAGGGGTGTGTACCCCTACCTTTAGTCCTTAAATTTTGTTAAATGACTCTCGAAACGCGGATGAAAATGAATTGTGCACTCCCTTTCCCTGCCCCATCATCTTTTTACAGTAGTGTGCAGCCTCCCATTCTCAAAGACCTGTATCCACCCATGCTAATGTATGCAAAACTCCAGTCTCCTTTTGCGCGTGGGCATTACAACACACGAGCTGTGTAGAAGGGCCACCAGTGCTGTAAGGTGTGCCGCATGAACAAAACAAAGGAATGAAAGGTTTGTATTAGGTATGATTCGACTTCATAGGGACATGCAGGGAGTGAGTGAGTGAGTGAGTTTAGTTTTACGCCGCACTTAGCAATATTCCAGCTATATGGCGGCGGTCTGTAAATAATCGAGTCTGGACCAGACAATCCAGTGATCAACATCATGAGCATCGATCTGCGCAACTGGGAACCGATGACATGTGTCAACCAAGTCATCGAGTCTGACCACTCGATCTCGTTAGTCGCCTCTTACGACAAGCATAGTCGCCTTTTGTGGCAAGCATGGGTTGTTGAAGGCCTATTCTACCCTGGGACCTTCACGGGTCGACATGCAGGGATAGATAATCTACAGAACCAAGAGCATAGCGAAATTTCCCGCAGAGGTAATCCGGCAAAAAACTGTTTCCCAACCAAAACCGAAGGGGAGGTACCTTAATGGTTAGCAAATCTGACCTGTATTTGAACCCAAAGACGCAGGAATTTTCCCGTTGACCGAAGCTTAATAGGGTTAAACTGTACTGGAACCAAAACCGCAGAGAAGATACTTGTAGAATTGCTTAACAGGGCTAAACTGTATTGGGAAGATAACTGTAGACGTAATAGGGCTTGACGGAACGCGTGTGAAGTTTTGAATATACAACTAAAGCCACCCGGACACTTGCACGAATTGTGTCCCCGCACTGGTACACAATTTTGCATGACAATGAGTAAACTCGGCGTAAACTGTTGTGAAGTCTGAATAAACTGTGAGGGTCTGCGTACCAGTGCGCAATGAAGATTTTGAAATGTTACAAAATTCTGGCACGCATAATCATGGTGCTTGCGTGAACTAGTCGTTAGCATTGCACAACCTACTCGCAAACACTGCGGGCGTGCATCAAAGCGTGTCAGTTTCCGGTATTAAGCACATTCACACTAACATGGTCGCGGCAGGTTTCACGCCTTCTAACTTGTCGTGAAGTGGGCGATCGGGATTTGTGTATTGTCTCGACGTGGTCATGTCACGACGACTTCCTGCATAGTTCGCGCAGGGCACGAATAGTTTCCGCATGTCACAAACTTGACAATGCATTGTTACGCCTACTTCACGCATTGTTGGCGCGAAGACCGCGCATGTACATACAAGCGTGCCCATCGCCAGTCCCCACTTTTCTCAAGTCAACAGCGAACAGCCAATAAGACGTCTGACAGGGAGCAGATCCAGCATGCGACAGAAGACTTGAAGAGGAGACCGGACAAAAACCAGAGACACAGAGGGAGATTGCCACACAGGTTGACGCTCGACACTGTTGTTCATATCTTTAACTTAATCCCTCTCTTGTAAATATGTTCTGTTTTCGCATTCCCGTCTACATTTTGTAGGTAAATGTGTGCACTTTCTTTAGTACCTTTCTTTCTACGATGAATTTGGAGAATAGTGATGGCATTAATTACCAGCTATTAATGCCTGGTTTCCTGAAACGTCTTGGTTCATATTTGTGGTCACTATACGACAAGGTGTGACCATTCTTTCGCAAAGGAACAGCGCCAAAAGGAGGCAAGTAATACATACACAACTGCAGCATGCAAAGTGCAGTTCTTCCATGTTCCATCTGAAGCACCACCCCCAGCCCCCAAATCATAATACAAGAACCTGTATCCAGCATGTACAAGGGCCATGAGTACAATGCTGTGAAGCCCATAAAATTGTAGCATAGCATCTTTGGGTGGTTTCTTCATTGCAATGCACTTGTCACCCACAGCCCTCAGACGGTTGTTGAAGTTCCACCTGCAACTAAAAGAAGCTTCAGAGACCTCCTTCCACTCCTCGACAGTTTTGGGGCACCTCAATGGTGGCTGTTCAGACCTCTAGTAAGAACTTGAAGATTGTACTTATAAATCCGCTGAAGCTATACTGTTGTCTTGCATAAGAATTACCAGTGGCTAGGAAGCGAAGAATGGTTGCCAGCTCGGGTCTCACCTCCTGCAGTTCTCTCGTGAAAGTGGTCTTCTTCTCAAGATGAGGGTTAACCTCTCCACCATGCCTAGGAACAAGTCGGGGGAAATTCCCAGGTGATGTATGTAGCCTCTCGGATCTTCCTTGTGGACAGACACCCGTTCTTTACGCATTATGATCTTCGGCGCTGGTGTTCAACATCTTGTAGGTCAACAGCCTGCCTGCTATTTTTATAGCGTGGCGTCAAGCGGGGCCAAGTAACACCACGATTGTTTCCCGCATGCGCGAACAGGCAGTGCATGCATGAAACCACACCACGCTATGGCCATGCTGGAACAATGCGCGTCGTGCGTAACGTGCCGCACACAGGAAGTAAGCAATGCGCCAACAACACTTCACCTAGACTAAATAAGTCGTGCGATAGCGTGCCTTTGCGTGACAATGCGCACCACTTTGGGTCACGGATCGCGTGCCAAGTACGTAACTTATGCATAAACAGGACGCCAAAAATGTGCAAACTGGGCTTCACGCTATCATGCGTACCATCTAAATTACACGCCTTGCCACGACGAATTCCGCGGCAGTGCGGAGGCAAAATTCGTGCATAGTGTGGCATAAGAGTTGTAGAATGACCACGTTGCTTCCCGGATGTATCCGGTTATAACAATCTATCATGTGGAATGTCTTCAGAGGAATTAGAGCAAGAACATGAGAGACATAGTATGAAGGGGTCACTGTACATACGCAGATGCACTTCCCGGCAAGAAACAGTTTGAATGCATTGGTTGAACACTGTCAGGATAAGAGGAAATATTCTTCTGATATCGTGGAAGCTTCAAATGACCAGAAGGAAATATTCAAGATCTATGACAGACTACTATACACGATAAAGTTCCAAGTCCTACCTGACAGTCTTCCTGAAAGTGTTATTGCTGAAACATTCTCAGCATTCCTCACGTAAACGATTTATTTTTAGATATAATTTCTTTCATTCCTCACATGTTCTTTTCATTCCCCAACAGTTCTTGAATATGAAGAATTATTTGGAGCTGTCTTGTTTCCGAGAGCGTCAGAGATAAGTGATTGTGAGGGGTCACACCAGTGTGTCTGAGATCAAGGTGAGATAGATAATTGTGAGGGGTCCCACATGCGTCTGAGAGTGAGGTGAGACAGGTGATTGTGATGAATCCCACCAGCGTCTGGGAGTGAGGTGAGGTGGGTGATTGTGAGGAGTCTAACAAGGTCGTGTTCATTAGACGCTTTTCCGACTTGGTTGTTGAAGGGTCGTCTGTATGATACAATACCAACAATAACCAGTGTGACCAATGCTTCATTCAGTCAAGCTTGTGTTCCAAGCACCTTCAAGTTAGCATTTATAACACCACTGATCAAGAACCCTCATCTGGATTCAAACAAGCTGAAAATGTATTGACAACGCTCCAACATGTCCTTTGCTGCCAAAGTTATGTAGAGAGTGGTAGCATCAAGGGCCCATGGTCATATCATCATAACTGGGAAAGCAGAGACGTTTCAGTCTGCACACCGATGTCACCATTGCACGGAGACGGCTCTTGGAGTTGCTGTTGGCCCCAGTCGATTCCTGCTCGATTTGTCAACTGCCTTTGACGCAACTGACCAGTTCACTCTCTTCAGCAGACTGAAAGGAGAGAAGCTTATTCCTGGTTAGAATCATTTTTGTCAGAGCAATTTTCAGGCTGTGCGAGTCAATCGAAGAAAGTTAACCTCACGTATGGAGTTCCACAGGGTTCCGTACTGGGACCAGTGTTGTTCACTATCTACACATAACCTACATACAGACATGCATATTTTAACATCCGAAACATTGCCCAGATGAGTCGAATTGTAAATCTAAAGACCGTAACATCTCTAGTTCAGTGATGTTTTGTGTCCATATAGATTCTGTAATGCTCTTTTCATTGGACTACCAAAGCAATTGATAGCAAACCTGCAGCTCGTTAAGATTCGGGAAGCTAGACATGTGACAAAGACAAAGCCCAGTGCTAAAGAAACGTCATTGGTTTAAAGCGGCTGACAAAATCACTTACAAATTGCTTCTGTGAACCTCGTAAACAAGGACAGGCCTAGACACTGTGTATCTCCCGGAACAGTATAAGCCAGCGAGGTCACAAAGATCCGTGGGGCAAGACACGCTGTGTGTGTCACACGTAAGGACCACCTATGGAGATCGATCACTCTCCACTTGTCACAAACTTGGCCATCTTTAAAATCAATCTGAAAACCACTTCAATGCCTCGACCAAGAGGATTCATGTGTCATGCATCCTCTGAAAGCGTTTAAGATCAGTTAAATGTACTGCCTGGATTTTTGCGCTATGAACTTTGATTTAGCGTTGTCTGGTGTGTCTACCGTGGAGCACAGTGGTTTAGTGGTTAGCATACTGACCTCTCACGCTCGGGTTCGAGTCCCGGTGGCGACAC